>NC_088296.1:14474122-14571622 GCF_032854445.1 Liolophura sinensis
TGTGAAATGCTCGTGGACTGAAAAGACATTTCGTCATGAACATTTGGTGAAGATCACAAGAGCCATTACTTTAAACGTGTGTGTTTTCGCGTCAACAGAATATCACGTCTTTAACAATGCATGCATAGTTAGTTTTGATAATTTGCATTGAATGTTTACTGTTTAAACTAGCTGTACATTTGTTATGTAAATGACTTCTCCCTACTGACAATGGCTACTGCTGTACCCATGTCATCCAGTCTATGCAGTCACAAAGTAAATTTTGCAAAATTAAAGGAACTGGTTTGTTGAATAACTGCCGGGCACAACAACAGTCTTTCCCACGTGCGTATTTCTTAATCATCCAGTTTGTAGGTAATATTATTGTGAACACGTGGTTATAATTACGAATAGAAATACGTGTATATCTAAGTATGTGATGTATTAATGTTTCTTGTTTTTTTTAAGCGCTGTAAATCCAAAGGAATGGGTTCCATATGGGTAAGCCTGTATTACCAGCCATGATTTACCAACGCTGTACTACAATGATTAAAAATTGTGTATAAATTGTTTCCAAAAAATGCAACAAAAATCATGAGAAAAAAAAGAAAAAAGAATCAGCTTCCGCGTCCGGTGTGGAAGAGATCTTGCAAAATGTCCGATTCCCATCCCCCCTTTGAAATTTCAAGGCTCGGAACATCGAAGACTAAAGTCAAATATAATCTTAACGTTTGATATTATTATTGGTAGCTTAGATTTGCAATTAAGCGCTAATTTTTATTTATGCCATGAAAGTCTTGGACACCTCTTAATTTAAAAAAAAAGTGATTTTTTTTCAGTGTATAATAGAAAGTAAAACCAGAGCTGAAACGACATAACTAGCAAATGGTCACACGTAACCGTTAAAATACAGCTTTCACATGTGTCAATTTAAATCAGTTAGGGTTTTATTCTAACTTTTCCAGAATGAATTGGCCAAGCCTAGCAAAAATGATCAGAAAGAGGACAATCGTAATCTGATCTAATTGTCCTGCAGAGAAAGTTGATCATTGGTAAGACAACCTAATTGGCCCCGTGTCTTCAATTTGTTTCAACTTTGGGAATATATGAAATATTTTATCATAGGTCCGTTTAGGTTGCCTAATTGTCATAACATCCACCTCGAAATTGGGAAACCGATGGTCAAGCCCGAGTCGGGTCACACCAAAGAATTCAATTAAGGCATATTGCAATGTTTATGACCGATTAATCACTCTAGAAATAAATTAAACAATAAGTGAATGGAAGGGGAAAAATCAATAAATCAATTAACCCATTCAGCCAATAAGAAAACAATGAATGTGGCCGGTTTTCTTTAATTTTCTGTCATTGTCTGGCATGGTTGATTTCACCCATACCTTTAAGATGGAAGTCAGTTTTGTTGGCGGAGGAAACTCAGTTTAAAACCAGTAATTTGCCATGTTATTGGTCTACTTTCCCCCGGTGTAACGAACAACTTAGATCCAACTTAGAAGACTTATGATCTTGAATTATAGGAAAAAGAAAACTTAAATTTTGCGATTTCTCTTCGTACACATAAAGCCTGAAAATGGCAAAGCTGGTATAAATCGCCGAGTCCATCGCCGAGTCCATCTTTAACGCCCTTCTATTTATGCTGGGGGGTGTGTTGCCTCTCAGCCAAGGAGAGTCGTTAAAGCTGCCAGCATGTTCGTGTAAACTCGGAACCTACGTCCAACATTCTGGTTTCATGATCGTTAAGCGGAAAACGAGCAGCCCTTTTCGCTACCTTCTTGGAAGAAGAGTTCTACCGGAAATGTGAGAACTGCACTTCAGCGGTTTCCGACGGCAAATTTCCTCCTAACACAGAAGACTTCAGGACTAGTGCTTAGGCAAAATGGAGTCGCCTACAGCGGATTCTGGCGCTGACTTTATTCTTAATTTATCACCTTGAGGTACATATTAGAATGCTTTTTATGACATGCACCTGTGAGGAAATGCACATTTTTTTCAATGGTATTTGATTGGTATTTAAATTTTCTTCTCTATTGAGGGAAGACAACACGGACATCCAGGTCAACGAGAGCCAGCGACTATTGCTAACACCAAAACCAGAGCTTACTAAAATAATAACGCGCATTATTTACACTGCTTTCTTCTTTAACTAAAAGGCGGGTGCTATTCTTTAACGTAGAGAATGTGATTTAGAACATCAGCGCCAGGGTTGCCAGAGAAACCACACCTCGTGTACCAACGGTTGTAAGCAAATACAGTAAGCCTTGCCAGTTGAGCCACAACACACTCCCCGACTAACTTTCAAAGAAAAATGTAAAACAAACAAACAAAAGAGAAAAAAGACATGACTAAAGTCTGAGGTTGATTCTGTATTGTGTATGAGTATAAGTTTACACAGGAACGATGACAATTGATGTTCATTATCCAGTATTACTCTTCTCTGTTGATTTCTTTGCCAATTCGTTGGCATCGTGTCTTTATGGGGTTTGTTCAATCAGACGACCGTTCAGTTTTTGAATCGGGCGGATATTGTCCAGAATTCTTGACAGACATTTCCGGTAGATGGTGAGCTGAAAAGGAGAAAGAAAACAAGGTAAAAAAAACAAGGTATAAGACAAAGCGTACTTCATTTATTTGTTCTTTTTATTGGTGTGATACGCCGTACTCAAGAATATTTCACTTATACGATTGCGGCCAGCATTGTGAGGAGAGGAAACCGGGCAGAGCTCTGGGAAAACATACGACCATCCGGGTACTTCACTTCAGAAGCCAACCTATCAAAATAATTATTCTAAGATCTGTCACCCGTGTAAGTTGTATTTGCTCACGTAGAATATAACATTTCTTCTAAAGCTTGCTGTCTCACTCATATTATGTATCAAACACACCAGCTTAGACACCGTCTTAACTACCCATTTCGGAGGTCTCTGTGACCGAGGTGATTAGCACGAAAGCGCGGCTCATTGACCAAGGAGTAACCTCCCAATGCTGTCGTTGTCAGTTTAAATCCAATTCATGCTGGCTTCCTCTCCGGTTGTACGTGGGAAGGTCTTGCATCAACCTGCGGATGGTCGTGGATTTCCCCGGGCTATGCCCGGTTTCCTCTTACCACGATGCTGACCGCCGTCATATAAATGAAATATTTTTCAGTACGGCCTAAAACACCAATCAAATAAATAAATAAATTAGTCATTCACGGTATATCTGACAACACGGTGTCGGTGGCTCATAATACAAGTATCCTGTATAAGAAATGCCACTAAGGAATGTTCAGGAAAATAGTTCAGCTTCTTTGGTCACCAGATTTAACCCTTTGCTACCCTGGCTCTTCTAAAACCATATAATGAAACAGTGACCTTACATTGCGCCTTTGATATTTAACGCACAAAACAAAACTTGAAGCGACTCACTGGGTCCCAACTTTAAAGTATCCCATGTTTTAAAATTTCAATACAATATTGACGTGTTTCTCAAAGTGCATACGTCTTTATCTATTTCAACTGTCGTGCCTCCCACAGTTTAATTGTTTTTACTCATTTTCCATTATTTTTTTCATGTTTTTGCCGTTTTCCTAAAAAATTTGAGACCCATCCTATCAACGATTTTTTTTCCAAAATACTCGTAGCGACAGTGGAAAAATTTGTTGGTGTATTCAAACAGCTCACCTGCTTCCTTGAGATCTTCGAAAATTCCTTAAAAACAGTCCAGACGACGCTTTCGAAACACGGTGGGTCTGTGGTTAATCCACCACGATACCTGTAGAACCTGTTGACATTCCATGGCAACAAGCCACGAAGTGCCAGTGGATCGATTTTGATGGAACTGTCTGTAAAGAAAAACCCAGAGATTAAGGAAATGATAAGATAAAAATATTGTTATGATACCAAAATCAATCTAGGGGGGGAAGGGGGGGGGGGGCTCCGTGGCTTAGTTGGTTAGCACGGTAACGCAGGGTAATGACCCAGGAGTCTCTCACCAGTACGGTGGCTGTGAGTTGAAGTCCAGCTCATGCTGGCTTCCTCCCCGATCGTTCGTGGGAAGGTCTGTCGGCAACCTGAGGATCGTCGTGGGTTCCCCCGGGCTCTGCCCGGTTTCCACCCACCATAATGCTGGCCGCCATCGTATAAGTGAAGTATTCTCCTGTACGGCGTAAAACACCAATCAAATAAATAAATCAATCAATCTAGTGTATTGGACAAAACGTTCTCCTGAGTACATTAGGTGGATTTTTACCTTATTAAGGTTATTTCTTTTCAGGTTTGTTTGTCTAGTCTTTTACGCCGTACAGGAGAATACTTTACTTACACGACGTTGTCCATCAAAATTGTAGAGGACACCGTACAGAGCCCAGTGGAAACGACCATTCTAAGAATGCTGGGAGACCCTCCCACCAACGACCACAGAGCCAGCCAGCATCAGCTGGACCGGGTCTTAGAGACACTAACGGCGAAATAATTTCTCAGTTTTACAGCATATTTATTGACCTTTTATTAGACATGCGTTTCATTGATCACTGGGATCTCCCACCTTACGAGGCACGCGCCATCACGTCTTCTTAGCATAAGTATTTTAACAGCCTTATTTGTTTCTTAAAAGAGTCACATTTGACCAATGCCGTCGCCATTATTTCACCAGGCACATACTGGCTTTCCTTTGAGCCGAACGAGGGGAGATCTGTCAGCAACCTGCAGATGTCTGTCGGCTTCCTAAGGGCTCTGTCCCGTTTCCTCCGACCATAATGCTGCCCGTCGGAGTACAATTGAAATATTATTGAGTACGGCCTAGAGCACCAATCAAATAAATCAATGAATAAGTATTACAACATTTCTAGTTGCCTTCCAGTAGACATACCAGCTGTTGACCGCTGAGACCATTGACTTTACCATGCCTTTGCCATAATAAGTTTACACCATGAATACTTTTTCGCTGTCATATTTTTTCTTTTAAAAAAAGACACCAGAATCCCAATAAATAAACACATTCTTACCTGGTCTTGATATTCTGCACAGTTGTCTTATTATCGGTTGTAGGGCGCTGTTGTCATTTTTACTGATCTGCACACAAAAGAAAAAAACCCCCAAAAATATGTGACATAAAGGGCAGTAAAACATAAATCCTTGTCATGTATAACCTACCTACAACGTAGTTAAACTCCATGGGTACACTAAACCACTGTTTGGTTCGCAACGGTCACACTTTCAGCAGTATGCTACTGTAAGACTTGTGCTAACCAGCTGAGGATACAGGCGCACTACATTATTCTGTTTTTCGCTGTGTCTTTTTAACTGCAAAATTTTGCAGGCACTGTGTTAGTTCACAAACTCACTACAGGCAAATCACTAGCAGGTTACTGGCATGCTACTAACTACTTTTTAGCGAACTTTGACATGTAAGGCGCACACATAGGCAACGCAATATGCATGGCATGCTAAAATGGAAAGTATAAAAAGCAGATGTATACGTTCAGAGTAAACGGACTTCTTTTGCACACTGAAATCTTTAAAAACTTCTTAGCTGAGAAAATAAATATTCCCTTTACCTGTAAATCAGGAGATTTGGAATTATTGCAAATTTCAGATGATCAGAACGAAAATCAGGTGATCAGAATCAAATCTCCCGAAGTCATCGTTTTGACTGTGTTATGGCATGCGGGACTTTTTATTTAAACGCACTAGTGAACGGGTTTGCAAAAGTGACACAAGCAAAAGAGTTATCTTTCCCTGAATTAAAAATAATACATCTAATTACCTATGCACAGATAATGGAGAGGAAGGACATTATTACTTTGCATTCTTACAGAATGAGTAGCCGAGACTTTTAATTTATTCTTCAAATGGAATTCTTTGGCAGCTGAATTTTACTTTCTTTTACTGCAGTTGAATTTATAGCTCATTTTTTGGTAAGGATCCAAAAGCAGTACATGTACGTGTATAGTTCTGTATATTTCAATTTTGTATTTGCCTACTTCCGTCCAAAGCACACAGAATATGTATCATTCGCAATCAAAATGTATGTATGTATGTATATATGTATGTATGTATGTATGTATGTGTGTATGTATGTATGTATGTATGTATGTGTGTATGTATGTATGCATGTATGTATGCTTGGTGAATAACATGTACTTATCACAAAATTCAGCTATATGACAACAAGAGTCAAATTGTAATTGTATACGGATTAGCGTGGTTTTCTGTTAATTGCTATTCAGAAATAAATGAGAATCGTCACCTGTTGACAAGTATGCGTTATATACCTTAAACAAAGGCGCTAGGACGGCCAAACCTTGAGGCCTATTTTTAGCCTCATCAAAGTTGCGGTAGTCCGAGGAATAGAACACTAGATGCATCTGAAATCAACATAGAACACATATACAGGAATTTAGAACATTTACTTCTTTATAATGGGACTCAACAAACTAAAAGCCCACATGACAACACTTAACGTAATCTCTTTTAGTTAACGGTCATAGCATGAAGATTCAAGCCCTGTCCGGTGCGGAAACAGTTTTGACAGCAACCTTCATGTGATCGTGAATTTCCTTCAGACTCCGTCCGGTTCCCTCCAATCTTAATGCTGGGTCGAGTCAAACCTAAGACTTTAACAGAGGAAGTTCTAACTTCTTCGCTTGGCGAGGAATAGACTTGTATCAGTATAATGGCTCGGGCGGGGCGCGTTACCTGCCTTCTGTAAGTCGTCTTAGTGAAACAGCACAAAATAAAAGAGCGGTGGAAATCCGTCCTGCGACAAGGAGGTACATTACATGCACCCTAAAGATTCCTTCGTCGTTAGATGACTGAAAAATTGTTGAGTACGACGTTAAACCCCAAGCACTCACTCACTCAATCCAATCGTAATGGTGGTTGCTCTCGTACGTGTACAAATGAAGTATTTTTGATTTGCCACGTGTTAAAATCCTGATTTCGCAAATAATTATGGACATACATGTAGATTATAGACGTCGAAATGTTCTGTAGTCATTAAACAGTAAATTAGCGAAACTTGAGACCAGTTATGTATGAAAGTTTGCCAGGTGTCGATCAAAAGAGTGTATTTTTGTTCACCTAGAAACTCTCTATGCCGTCGTGAAAAGGAAGGAAAACCCTCAGTACCGATAAGACATTATCGTATCATACAATAAGCTCTTCCGGTAGTTTGAAACAAATAGTTACAGCCAATAGGCACAGGTCGAACGAATCCATATGTTCTACCGAGAAGCTCGTCATTTTGTTTCCAAAGACTGTTTCCAAAAATATGCACCTGTTTCGAGCGTCTCACTATTTGGATAGAAGGTTGCCAAAAGGCACTTGGCTTGTGGATACTGAGTTGGAAAATCTGCCATTTTGACCATACGCTTATGAATGTAAAGAAAGAAGTTCCCGTGCGAAAGAAGATCGTTTGCTTCGGTTTGATTCTTAACTATGTGGTAGTGTTGTTAATTCGCTGGTAAGCATGTTTGGGGATTTTCATGCTCCGATTGTGATTATTCGAGATGTCTCGAAACACCGAAGGCTCCTGTATATGTATATTACTTATCTCACATCGTATTTTTTCGAATATGTTGCATTTTAATGCTGTGCGTGTATAAGTGTGTGTGAGTGAGTGATTTTCTTGTTATAGCTGGGTGTGATTCTTACCTCAGCCGGGAAGAACCTCCTGTTGACGCTGTGCTCGGAGCCTCTGTCGTCCTTGGCACCCACGTGGAAGTGCAGCTGGTCCAGGATGTAGCTGGGGGCTGGTAACGCACCATTCCTGATCCTCACAACCTTGTTAAATCCACGGAGTTGGACTGTGCGATGTGATCAAATATGCAATTTGTTTATGTTTGAGATAAAATGAAGACTATATATCACATATCTTGCAATTTTGCTTGAAGATATGAATTAATACTTAAATACGTCCATGTTTCCACTGTATTTAAGATATGTAGTTGCAAATAGTTTAGAATACGCTCGATTTCTGGACACCATTAAAGAGTTCCATCTATCTATTCTTTAACCTGCATGTAACATTTGCCAAAACCGTTGGCAGGTTCTACATAATTGTGTCTTTTTATTTTTAGTCTACAACTTGCGTTATGACTTCAACATTTGACTTACTACTTACTTTGGTCGCCATTGTTGAGGAGTTCAAGTCTGTTGCGGGTGGGTTTGTTAAAGTTTAAGAAGGTGATACGTCCCAATGTGGGATTATTTACAGCCCTTCTGGTTTCAATGATGACTGGAGATTGATTGAGCCCATCACAGAAATCATCTCCAGACTCTGAAAAACAAACAGCTGACTTTGAATTCACCATTGTCACAATAACATAAAGTCAACTCCTTTTCCCCACGCTTTCTAGACTCTCCAGTTTTTTCCATTCAAAAATGTGATCATTATGTTCTGAGACAAAAACCTCTTCAACATAACCATGAAGAAAAAAATAATTAATACATTCCATATCCATTTGATCTCATGTTACAATTGTTTTTAAGACCTGGATGGACTGAGGTATGACGCAATATTGTATGACCATCCCGAGCCAACTAATTATTGTATCGCTTCCATACTTTACATGCATGTACTTACTTACGAATTACCAGTGCGCGCTGTGCGAGTTGTAAAATATTTACTCTAATAGCCAGTGAAGATGAACTTTGGTTTGTAATGTCTATTATGGCGTTGTTGGAACTATGCCATAAAACACGCAAATGCTGGCTGCTGAAGGATAAGAGGCCTTCCAGAGAAATTACATGTAATAGACTTGTATGAACGCTAAATTACATTGCCCCATTTTACAAAATTTCAAGTACCAAATTTTGTTAACGACACTTTTATCCGAGATTAAAATATCTGTCCAATAAAATGACAGTGCGTTAAATCTGTTTGAACAAATTAAAGGAAAATGATTTAAGCCCCGATTCAAAACAGTGAGAAAAGCATTGAACATTCACTGTGGTGTATTTTTTATATGGTTGGGTCCAAAAATGAGGGGGATGGGGCTGACCTCTGCTCTCCATCACACATTTGAAAATATATATTATTACCTGCAAGACACAGAGATCCGCAAATGGCCAGAATGATGGACAACTTCGACATCATAAGAGCAAACTTGTACTTTCACGAACACAGCACACGTCAGTGGAAACTATCTGTGAGAATGTGGCTGATGCCTGCATGTATCACCCATTTATACACTTACCCCTCCCATTCCTCGCTGATAAGAAAAGAAAAAAAATTATACATATGAAACAGAGGACAATTTTACAAGAAGCAGGTGGGTTAGTCACATCCGCATGCTAATCTCCCAAGTCCTGGATAAAGTGAAATACTCTTCCCTGATTTACTGTTCTGTGTTAAATTTATTTTAATTTTCTACTTATGTATGCGGAGTAGGAAATTCTGATATAGTCTTACGATATACCGTTCTGCAGGTAAATTAGGTAAGTTTTTCCGTTAGTATTGTTTTAATTATTTTTGAAAAGAGAAGATTTTCATGACAAAAAAAGTTTATTCCTAGACCATTTAACAGATACTTGATCCTGATTGGTTAAAATTATTAAGTCCTAAAAACTCCATACAGCTTGAGCAGTCGTGGGATAAATCAGTTTTATTTACATACTTATATATCCCGTCAAACGTTTAACCACATGTTTTTGTAACTAAATGGAATTCCTTTCCGCCCAATATACTGCTTCTAAAATCAAGTGTGCATGTAAACTACATAATTTAGAGTTAAAGTTAAATGGATAAAATTGAAAAACGTATATGGCGTTAAACATCATTGAGATCCGATCAGTGAATCAAGCTGGATAAGTCTTTGTTAGCATTCTCCAACTGACAGGTCTAATTGATGTACATCTATCTAGTCTCCAGCAAAACATGTCACAGTATACAATCAGTCTATAGTTTTACACTTTTCTAGTTGTTTAAGATGTCTAATACACTAGGAAAACAGATGTTTAAAATTTAAACGTGTGTTAAACATATGCTTGCAACAGATAATAAACATGCTTAACATTCAACTGTAACACACTTTTAAACATCTTTGACTAACAACTGATAATATGATCGATTTGCACAATTGCTCATATACACAGAAAATCACCCTGTCTAAGCAACACGCAACCCAAGCAACTACATAAATATAAAATCAATACAGGTATTTGTAACATAATGTATTTGTAAAATAAATCCATTTATTTATGATACAAAGACGGGTATTTAAAAAAATGAACAGACTGCTAACAGTTATTACAGTGTATAAATATAACGCACCGATAATTAGGTTTGAAAGAAAACAAAACAAGCATCAACATAATTAAGCGAAATTCAAAAAAACTCCTTAAATAATCAACTAAAGCGTCGACCAGTGATTATAACCCCTGAATAGTTGACCGTTAACCAATGGGTCTATCTGTCGATCAGTGGCCTAGTCGGCGGTACTGTTTACAGTCAATAATTGAATCAATCTGTCGAACTGTGATCTAATCGGCGGAGCAGTTGACAGTCAATAATTGGATCAATTTGTCCAACTTTGATCGAATCGGCGGACATGTTGACAGTCAATAATTGGGTCTATCTGTCTAACTGTTGACAGTCAATAATTGGATCAATATGTCGAGCTGTGATCTAATCGGCGGAACTGTTGATAACCAATAATTGGATCAATCTGTGGAGCTGTGATCTAATCAGCGGAACTGTTGACAGTCAATAATTGGATCAATCTGTCGAACTGTGATCTAACCCGTGGAACTGTTGGCCGTTACTCAATCCACCAGTCTGTGCACCAGTGGTAAAACCGTTTATTGTTATTCCTTGTGAGATCACCAAGAAACACACTTCGTCTCAAAATATTTACCAGCTAATTAAAGTTTCTCCTGATAGTGTGCTGTCGTTTTGTAATATGATGCAAGCTAGTGAAAATCTTAATTTCTGTGAAGGGTACGTTAAACTAAAAAAATAAAGGCCAAATTTTTTTTGAACAGTTACCAAACTTTTCTCTCCTGAGATAAGTTATAATTATTCTAGGCTTGGCTGTTTGGTGACTTATTAATTTTCTTTTAAAACATCATCAAGAAATAAGGTCTACACTTTACACTTACAAGGTACAAATCCTTTAAGTTTATTCTTGGTATATAACGTGCAAGTCACTTTGTGGTGACACAAACCATTACAGTAGCTTCCTCTCGCGAGAGGAAATGTTTTCAAGCGTTTTAAGTAGTATTGTCGGGGTATCCGGTATAAAAACACAGACAGTTAATTGTGATGCATTTAACAGCAGCAAAACACAAATTTATCCCATGTCATTTGTTCATGTTAAGCGACCGAGATGCTAAGGACTTTATTTCTTCTTTTAATTTCAACTTTACTCAGAGATCGTGAAACTACATGCGGACGTATGCGTACAAGACAATACACCATAGCAGATTTATTTGAGTGGTGTTTTAAGTGGTACTGAAAAAAAAGGGGAAAACGTAAGGGTAGTGAACAGATTAAGATTGTTGGATAAAATACATCTTTGGATATAATATTTGATAATAAACTATCTTTTATATGTCACATTAAAATGTTTAAACCTAAATGTACGAAGGCTCTCGATATAATTAAGGTCGTGTCTAGCACTGATTGAGATGTTAACCGATCTGTACGATATTATATATCGTTTTTTAGTGACGTCTAAATTGGACTATGGGTTCATCACTTACAGTTCCGCACGGAAGTCGTGTATCAAAAGGATTCATTGTATTCATCACCAAGGTCTGAGGCTCAACCTTAGTGCTTTTAGAGCCTCACCAGTAGAGATGTTATGCGTCGAAGCTCATGCACCTTCTTTGTATAACCGACATATTCATCTCAGCCTCCAATATGCTACAAACCTTAAAGCTCATCCAACAAACCCTGCATACGACTGCCTTTTCAATCCATTATGTGTGGATAAATTTAATAGCTGTCTAAATTAATTTGAAGGACTGAATTGTGGAAGCCAACATCAGCCTAGAAGATATAAGTCCAGTGTCTTTCAGGAATCTCGTCCATGGCTACTTCCAGAACCTAATTAGTAAACAAAGTTAAAATCAGTACAAATCCTCTTATATTTCATCAAAGCTTTTCTGAAATTAAGGTTAACTATGCGGATGATAAATTTATATATGTTGATGGGCCAAAGGACGTGAAAAAAGAGTAGCGTCCGCGGTTATCTTGGAGCAGCGAGCCACCTCTCTTAGTCTTCCATCCTCTCCTTCAATCTTCTCAGCCAAAGCTATACTCCTGGGTTTTTAATGTGTTTCTTCTGGGCGTGCCCAATGGGTAATGGGTAAGCTATTATATTCTGATGGATACCGGATCATATTGGTATCCATAGAAACACAGTCGTAGACAGGAGGCTTGAATCAAGACTGGCTTGAATAAAGCTATATCACAAATAAAAAATACCTTACACAGTCTATAAGTTAAATATGTTTAGATATATTCTCCGCCTTTGGCAGAGTGAATAAGATCTACAACCACATAATAAACTGTGCGCTATTCACCCTGTATTTGGCTATGATACTAAAGTGATGTTTCGCAGAGAACAGGTAGTTTCAACGAGGTATCGTATTCGGCATTTTCGTCTAACCCACCGTTTTATTCTTGATGGGGGCTCTCCCCGGGAGTGTGTTGGATGTGATGCTCAATAAGGTATCAAACATGTCCTGGTTGGATGTGTGGATTTCGCCCATGCTCGGTCAACTCTATATATGCTTTCTTTGACAGCATTGCTGGCGATGCTCTCATAAAATACTTGAGGTCCCATGTCCTGTATCATAAAACATAGATTGTATTTATTACTATTAATATTATTAATAATAACGTTTTTGATGCTCACCATCATATCGAAAACCAATCACCGTCTCGTGTTTTCAACTTGTTCTCGCATCTGTGTGGCTGAAACATTGCCGAGGTGGCGTTAAGCCATAAACATTCATTCATTCATTTGTAATCAAGAACATTTCACTAATATTTTCATTATGGTGAATGGAAAACATTTATGGGCTGGTGCGTTATGTTATGTATACTTTATATTATCCTGTAAACAAAATTGAAAAAAAAACAAGGTCAAGGTCATTTAGCCCTGAGCTTTATCTTTTATAACATTTTGTTGCATTTGATGGTAGGAAAGTAAAATATGGCGGTCACATTAACTATATTTTAAATACAGTACTCTCATACGTGTCGAACACTCCGACATGTCTTAGTCTCATACCCAGATTAAAACTTTAGCCTATCTTCGTCTTCTCACTGAAACTGTTTTATCAGAATACTTCCCAGATATCGCTTACACGCATCATTCTGTTTTGTTGTGAAACGAAAAAGTGAACTACATCATTTTTCTACTCTTTGTTATTTAATTTGAAATTATGCCAAAAAGTAACAAAACGAATCAGGTAATTGTTATGTTTTAATTTCCATTAATTCTGTCAACATCTTTAAATGGTGATTTCATGTTTCCAGAAAAAAACACACAACAAAGTAGTTATTCTGACGGATGTCTAGTAATTCACCTTGGTTACATCAAATTTGAATTTAACGTGACGTGCCAGACACTTTCTGATACGTGGACACAAAGATACACATGTTGTTTCACGGTACACGGGTTTTCAGCCAAACATGATCTAGTACCATTAAGAATATCGGCAATGCACCTCTATTCTTCTTACTCCCTTATATCATGATCGTCACATTACTCAAACACTGATAAAGCCTGTGGTATGTGAACACCGCATTTAGTAATGTGTTTGTGGCGTCACGGTTCAGTCCACACTACCTTACGAGATAACAAATGACTAAGTGCATGTGGATTGACGTTGAACCGAGTTTGGGATATAGGGATGACGATGCATAGCCTACAGCCAGACCACGACTGAGGCTTTGGAGACAAAAACTGTTGTAAGTAAACCTGTACACATGATTGCAAGAAATGAGAACAAACCAGCAATCGTCTTTCAAAACTATTGTTTCAGAAAATTATATTATTTTTGCAGTGGGTGTATCTTATAAACTCTCTCTTTAGACCTTTTGCCTAGAAAGTGAACAAAAGCACTTCTTTTCATCGCATTTTACAAACACTGTCTGTACGTCTATTTTTCTATTCCAAAATGTTTCGAAAAAAAACTTTGGACATGCCCAGATAGCACAGCTGGTCGAGCGTCCGCTTCGGGAGCGTAGATCCAGCATCAGTCCTGGGTTGAGTCACACCTAAGACTTTAAAAGAGGAACTTCAAACCTCGTTTGGTGTTCAGCTTGAAAAGGATAGTGCAACGACTGGTTGACCTGTATCAGTATAATGGGTCGGGTGGGGTTCCCTACTTGGCTTTGGTAAGTCGTCTTTAGTAAAGCAGCACTAGATAAAAGAGCAGTGGAAATTAATCCTGGAAGAAAAAGGTACATTACATACAACTTGAGGATTCCCTCGTCGTCATATGACTGAAAAATTGTTGAGCATGGCCCCAAGAAATCACTCACTCACTCAAAATAGCTTTGTTTGTTGATATCAATCTTACAGTCGGTCTTGTGACTGTAAGAGTCAATCTTCAGCAAAGGGCCAGTGTACACATTTTAAATTACAATAACAAAACATTTTAATTGTTGTTGTGTTTGATACTAAATCTTAAGCCATTCGATTAATATGTGCTAGGGTCTCTTTGCGTTGTTTCAATATGATCAGTTGACAATACAGCGTTTGGTTTTTACGCCGCACTCAAGAATATATTGACTGATGCAACGGAGACCATCATTATGGTGGGAGAAAATTTGGAGGTTACTGGCAGTGTTCTTCAAACACGTGTAGAAGTTCACGGGCAGCACTTTTTGGGTCCAGCGCCACAGTTGTGATCTCTGTAATCAACGCCATTTCACGTAGGACCATGAGGCTTTGGTCAAAAATATTGATAGAACAGCGGTTGCTTACGCTTCTTTCTGTTAATCATCAAAGCAATATTGTTATGGTTTCAAAAAAGCTGCCAAACGCTTTTTAAATGGCTTGATAGTCTTCGTTTCTAACAAAAACGTACCCGATCCTTGCTGAAATTGGCTGTAAGGGAAGTTTTGCTTACTTTCAAAGCCAGAGGTACAGTGGTGATAACTGTGCCGTTATGGCTCTTGTTATTCAGACTAGGTGAAATAAATTTAACATTTCTGTTGAACTCCGAAAAATCTTTCACACGTTGAGAAAAGCTTACCCATGAATACCCAGTTCCGGAGTATTGAATGAAAAAGTATATACAGAACTGTATTTGTGAAAACTAATCTAAACAGATGTCAGATCTAGCATTTATTAATTACTAATTGCGACAATGTCAGGATTCATATTCCACGAAATATAAATATCGAATACAATGGCGTACGAATCGGACAAAAGCTGAAACACAGAAGTTGAAAACACTCAACGAATATAACTTAATAACAAAACATCTATTTGTACGTTGAAATGTCTGGCAGACATCTGGAGATGGTCGTGAGTTTTCCGCCGGCTTTCCCCTTTTCCGCCCACAATACTGCAGCCAGCCATTTTACTATTAAAACATTTTTTGTGTACGGCGTAAAATACGAATCGTACGAATGAATGAATGATTATGGATTAACGCCGCATCGGCAATATTTCAGCCATATCGAATTGTACGAGGAAAGGCCTGTCAGTAACCTGCGGATGGACGTGGGTGGGCCGTGGGCTCTGCAATCTTACCTCCAACGATAATGTTCCCCGCCGTCGTATAACTGACATATTCCTAAGTACGGCGTATACTACCATTAAATTAAATCAATGAATCTACGAAAACACAAAACCAGTACATGTCTAAGAGAAATGTATACTAAAATATACAGGTGATTTCTTTCTAAACTCGTTCAGACAGATGTATAAACTAGGAAATCGGTAGGTCAAGTACACTAGTCAAAGAGTACAGGAACAAACTGTGGCTGAGGAGGTCGCTGGTATTGGGGATGATGTCGGTGGTAGAAGCATCACACCAGCAAATGGATTTTCTAAACCTCTCTTTACAATCTTACATCTATGCATCGAAGCAGACATTCGTATAACAGCTATCCACCAGTAAGGGTGGTCCGGGTTAATAATCGCAAGACTAATTCCCAAAACGACGTTTAACACAAATTACCATAAGGTAAGACAGTATACAAAGTACGAAAATGGGGTGGCGATTTTCAATGAAAATTTTTTTTCAAGGAAAGACGCAAGGTATATTTTAGGCGGCTAAGTGAAATCAGTTTTCAAGCCGTGCACCATGCTAGAATATCAGCTGTCAATAACAAAAATGTGTACCTTTAGACGCGCTTTGGTTGCAACTGTTCATATATCCAACGTGGCGATCTCATTCAACATAATAAATATACAGCCCGTAGCCCCGGGTTGAGCGGTATTAGACACAATCATGAAGAAGAGCACCATAGATTCTGACCGCTTTGTCCATATTTACTTACAAGAGAACTGTACTCATTGTAAAATTTAAGACACTTGGAGAAAGGGCGTTTGAGGGAGTAACCTTGACACATTAGCTTTCGCAGTATTAACTTGTGACGCTGATTGAAATCGTCGCACAACACGCAGGATGTAACAAATGCTAGAAGGCAAGATATGTACACACCGTATGCCGGGCCATTCAGTATATTGCTGTCCAAGTGAGGTCAATTTACAATGTCAAAATTAAAAATATGCCTCTCGTTGTACATCTACGAGAGGGGAAACCGCTTTGTCTTTGTACAAAGATAGGTCCAGATAAAAAGTACCATCTGGAGAGTCTGTGGTTTCCTTTAAATCCAGCGAAGGTGGGTTGCTATATGTGGATTGTTTAAAGCTGGGGCACAATTTGTACTCACATGAATACCTATACAGGGTTGATATATATTTACCCCGAATTTCACATCGATGAGAAATTCAAGCAGCTCTATGAGCATGTAAACATTCCATGAATGATAACCTTTGTATGTAATTGAGCTGAAGAAGACTTTATTACCTTTCACGTTAATGTAGCGATGACCGGTTTTGTTAAATACCGATGTAATTAGTGATGAGATTCTATCAATAACATCTGTGTGAGGAACTGTTTTATGACTGGCGAAATGCCAAGTAGAGAGGTCCTTAATCTGTACGTGTATTTGAAGGTCTAGCTCTTCAATGAGATGTTTTAAATTTTTAAATTTACACACACTCTTAAAGCCTGAGTTTTTTTTTCAATTGCACAACAGTGCTTTTTCCAAAATGGCTTTACTTCTTGCAGTGCAACTTTGCACTACTTTGGTTGTGCAACTTATCGATCCCGCAATAAAGCGAGCATTTTGTAGAGGTTGATGCATTTTTTGGAATCCAATAAAGTTGTGATACATCGGTGCGAGGGAAAGGTACGAATACTCTCCTCTGTTTGAGAAAGGACTCTGGTTTTTAAGTAGTTCCTCCAGCGTATTGATCTCTCCAAAATACGTTGATGTTGCGGCAGTTGTTGTAGTAATATTAGGTCATTCTTCAAGAACATGGTAGTAATAATTCTTGTAGACAAATATTATGTTATTACGGGCTTTGTCCGCATTATCAATAACGTATTTTCTTGAAAGGTCATCAAGTACATTTCCCACGATAGGATCCTTCAGAACTTGTTTGACTGTCGCGTGCATTGGTACCAATGTGGTGGATTGCATACACAACCTTTTCTGACTATCTCAAGCCAGGTGTTAAGGGCTGAAAGCAAGTTTATTTGTCAAGTTTTGGAGCACCGAAAGAACAGTTTTCCTATTAGCTCTTATATGTATCTCTCTCGGCTTCCTATACATGCCATCTCTCACGAGGAGGGGCCTCCGTGGCTCAGTTGGTTAGCGTGCTAGCGCAGTGTGATGACACAGGGGCCTCTCACCAATGTGGTCGCTGTGAGTTCAAGTCCTGCTCATGCTGGCTTCCTCTCTGGCCGTATGTGGGAAAGTCTGCCAGCAACCTGCGGATGGTCGTGGGTTTTCCACGGGCTCTGCCCGGTTTCCTCCCACCATTATGCTGTCCGCCGTCGTAGAAGTGAGGTATTCTTGAGTTTGGCGTAAAACACCAATCAAATAAATTAATAAATAAATCTCACAATCAGATTTCGACGGTTATCATTATTTACAATATTAACGTTAATGGGGAAGACATGTTTACATGTATGGTAGGTAAAATCTGACGATTCACACCCACAGCTGACGTATAATCGGACTTACTAAAATCCTTAACTGCTTTCATGTAATTAGATATCTGAGAAACAATTGGTTTAGTATATCGAAAGGAAATGCATGGAGGCTGCCGTATGTTGAAGCGCACATTGCCATGATTCGTAACTTCTGGGTCATTTTAAAACTCGAGGAATGTTGATCAAATCAAGACTCCTGTCTAGTTAGTTTAATTTTAGGAACAGTCTATTTTAGCAGTCTGATGTATTCTGACTGGACAGTTAATGGCATTTTACATGCCAGAAACCGGCAAGCATAACAACACCCTCTGTTTGTACAAACTTTCTGGAACGCAACACCAGTTGAACTCCGGAGCACCACTATGCAAATGAAATATATGCCGACAAATAAAGACGATTGGAATAGTAATTTCTATGGAAATGCACTTGGGAATTTAATGTAAAATATCTTTACGAACTGGACAGTGTATAGGTGAGTGGTACACGCTGGGTGCCTCGAAGTAACCACGGAAACAGGTTGACAACAAAATGAAGACATTTATTTATTTGATTGTTGTTTCACGTCGTATTCAAGAATATTTCACTTATACGACGGCGGGCATCAGTATGGTGGGAGGAAACCGGGCAGAGACCGGGGCTAACCCATGACCATCCGCAGTTTGCTGAGAGACCTTCCCACGTACTGCCGGAGAAAAGGAAGATAACAATAATAATAATAATAATAATAATAATAATAATAATAATAATAATAATAATAATAATAATAATATATTAATAAGTAACGGACAAAAAGAAATGGAGACATGCATTCATATTAGTTGCATTTGCATTGGCTATGATACTTGTCAGTTTCTTGTCCGTTCGTATCTAGCAGTTTTTTTTCTTATACACTTAGTTTGCCTTTTAAATAAACAAATACCGCCAAGCTTTTTTTTCTCTTTACTTTAATGCTGGCGGACAGATTTTGTAAACCCTTGTAATTTAATTACTTGCAATCGAATATTTGTAAGAGATTTCCATAAGTGTTATGTAAGCTTTGTTACAAGTTACGTGGTCTTCAACAAACGCAAGACGGCGTGCGTTCTCAGCCACACGCGCTAGATAGACCATGTAACGCATTCGGACTTTCAAATTTAACAACAAAAAAGAAAAGACTCCTGTTAATTTTTTATTGTTCAGATTTAATGAGTTTACAGAGGAACGATAAAAATCGATTAATGCATATTCTGTGAGTACATAACTATATAGTATCACTCTCTTCTATGTCGATTTCTCAGCCAAGGCGTTTGCATCACATCATTAAGGAGTTTGTTCAATCAGGCGACCGTTTAGCTTTTGAATCTCGCGGATGTTGTCCAAAATACTTGACAGACATTTTCGGTAGACAATCAACTGAAAGATAAAAGAAAAACTTAATACAAATCCAACATCCACTAAGAAATGATCTCTTTTGAAATATTTGGTTTTCTATAGCTGTGATCTATAACTTGGTAGTGCTTGTCTGTTGCTTTCAAATGTACTGCCTCAATGAAATGCAAGAGCAATGACCTCAAAAATGACACCGCTTCATACACTTAGGGTTTCACTGACAGTGGAAAAATCAAAATTATGTTTATTAAGGTTTTACTTGTATGAGCAAAAACGATGAAGTACTATTACTATGAGCGTTAAATTCTCCAAAAAGACCCAAATCAGCATTTCAGTCCTACTATAACCATTCCTCTATGAAAGCTCAAGAAACTGTTAACGGACTGGAGATATTCTAATATGACAACAGTAAAAATGCCACAACACAGTAGCGGCTCTTATAGGGATTTTCCCAAATACATATAGCGAAACAAGATCGCTCACATACATGTAGTGAGCTCACGTAAATATAGCGACACAAGATCGCTTACATACAGTACATGTAGTGAGCTCACGTAAATGTAGCGACACAAGATCGCTCACATACATGTAGCGACACAAGATCTCTCGCATAAATGTAGCGACACAGTATCGCCCACATACATGTAGCGACACAAGATCGGTCCTTGCAAGAGATCAGTGGACTCACCTGCCTCCTTGATATGGTAGCAAATTCTTTAAAAATTGTCCAGACGACACTTTCGAAACACGGTGGGTCGGAGGTCAAGCCACCCCGATACCTGTAGAACTTCTTGACGTTACCAGGCAGCAGGCCGCGCAACGACAGCGGATTTATTTGTATGCTGCTCTCTGTATAGAAACACCACAGAAGCATGAATATAGTTTACTCGAAAAAATGTATATCAAGGTAATTTATCGTCCTATACTTGTCGAACCATTGTGTTTGTGCAACTTGAAAGAAACAACGTCGAACTAACAAGAGCATGCTTACCTGGTCTGGAGATTCGGCACAACTGATTTATTATCGGTTGCAAGGCTCTGTTGTCATTTCTACTGATCTGCGGAAACAAAACGCCAAATAAAACCTCGTAATACATAAAATTACACGTGAATTTCAAAACTCTGAATGTCGCATGACATCGTCTCAGCAATACCTTTCAGCATTGCGCGCGCATGACTTGTAGTGGTCTTTTAGATATAAGTAAAAAATCTGCGAGTATTGTGACTATTTAAACTATTACTCTAAATTAGTTTAAACCTGCGAGTATTGTGACTATTGTAAAATCTTACAAGAAGCCTTTTAAATCCATTCAACAGAGTCAGTACAAATAAAGTACAACTAGGCTAGTTGCACGATATGGGATATCACCAGAGAAACTTCACGTTGGCATTCATGTATACGCTTTGTCGCATATAGGCATATGTGTACGCATATCTGTATCCGTCGTAAACGTATATGCGAACATTTCCACTTCCTGATTTTCCTGTTTTTCACTCTTCTTCACTCCGAAATTAGACAGGATGTTGCTACCCATGACCATAATAACGGAGTGATAATAGTCTTTTTCACTTTTCATGCAGAATAATTAGAACTATCCTTGCATGACATTCGTATTCGTGTCAAAGTGTTTGCATTGCGGATGATAACCGGTTGGATCACAGGAAACCGCCTGTATATCACCAATGTACGAGTCCATCCGAAACCTAGTTTATTATGCATGAAATGACAGAGCGGAAATTGTACGTGTATATTGTCTTGAGGGTATGTTGATGTTACATACTCGTTACATTCATGCTACATGCCTGTTACATTTGTGTTACATACCTGAAACAGAACTCCCAGAACGGCCAAACCTTGGGGCCTATTTTGAGCCTCATCAAAGTTGCGGTAGTCCGACGAATAGAAAACCAGATGCATCTGAATCAATATAGATTATATATATATATATATATATATATATATATATATATATATATATATATATATATATATATATATATATATATATATATATATATATATATATATATATATATACTGCAATTAACGGCCTTTAGACCAGCAATTCAGGTAAGTATGTATAATTAGTAACCATAATCGACTGTGATACATGCAAACTTTTTTCAATACTTCCAGGTAATTATATTACGTTAAAATTATGTATATATTTAAATCTGTGATTCTAGTTTACATAATTAAAACAGTCTTTTCTTATTTGACTTTGGATATTGTTTGACCATTTGACGGCGTGAAAATTGATACGGGTTGCGCTTACCAAACTGCAAATATCTACATACTACATGCTAGTTTGCAAAATGTGAGACACGTACGTTGGAGGGTTGTGGGTTTCCCCCCTTTATAAGTGAAATATTCTGAAGTACAGCGTAAAATGCCAGTGAATTACCTAAATTAATTAATAATAAAGTAGAACCTGCACAAAGCATTACCTCAGCCGGGAAGAACCTCCTGTTGACGCTGTGCTCGGAGCCTCTGTCGTCCCTGGCACCCACGTGGAAGTGCAGCTGGTCCAGGATGTAGCTAGGGGCTGGTAACGCACCATTCCTGATCCTCACAACCTTGTTAAATCCACGGAGTTGGACTGTGCCATGTGATCATACATACATGCAATTATGAAATCTGCAAGACCTGAAAACCTACTGACATGAAAGCACACCAAATGCGTTTTTCTTTATAACAGAATAGCAAATTGAACACGCTTACTGCATATTCTCCTTTCAGTCAACACATTCATCTCTTTATATTTCCAACCTGACCCTGCTCGTTCCTGTCCCTAATACGATGGCATCCATTCGTTTACCACGAGTAGAAAAGTCGCACGTCCAGACTTTCTCCACCGTAACGCTGGCTGCCGTTATAAAAATTAAATATTCTTGAGTTCGACTTAAAACACCAATCACATAAATAAAAATGCACAAGGAACCTATTACATCGCAGCATGGTGTTTATTTGTCACGTGACATACCGTACCTAGGTCATATTAGCTGAGCACATACAACCAATCTGTGTCCGCCTGCTCAGTTTCAAGCTAAGAACACGGTTTCTTGGAAACTGTAACCATTCACATGTATCTCGCTTCAACCATGTGTTTGTATATACTTAAAGTCAAAATGAAGGAATCAGTAATAATAAGCTACAGTTTTTGTTGAAGTTAATTGTTGAAGGCAACTGAAATAAGACTATAGGCCAACTTTGCAGAAGCATCACGAATGTTACGTAAGGAATTAGGAGCAAATCGCTTGGATAAGATCGGATTTTGGGCGACATCTTCCTGTTCTCTGACCTAACATTTGTCAAAATCACTTGCAAATTCTACATTAAATGTATCTGACCTCACTTGCCTGATACCTCACTCACGACATGTACGTACTTTGTTCGCCAGTGTTGAGGAGTTGTAACTTGTTGGGCGTGGGTTGGTGAAGTTCACGAAGGTGATCTCTCCCAATGTCGGATTGTTCACCACTCTTCTGGTTGAATGTTCACATGGGGATTGATTGAGTCCATCACAAAAATCGTCTTCAGTATCTGGAAAACGACGCTTAAATCTATGCATCGAAAGAGCACGTTTGTATGCTAGCCGTCAGCGTACAAATTCAATTGTATGCTGAACAGCAATTTATTTGATTTAATTAAGAGGTTCTCGCAGATTCCTATGCAGTATGCTTAGGAGACAAACGAACTTTGATTTGCAACACCAGCCGCCGAGGAAAATAGTTCCGCAGAAGGACCATTTTGGGGAAAGTCCATTTCCACTTGTTATATACATCCATGTCACAGTAGAGTAATATGAAAATATTTTTCTAACATTATGCACACAACAATTAATAACAATTCCAAAAAGCAATACAGATATACAAGGAGCGTGTTACCTGCAAAGCACAGGGATCCGCAGATAGCCAGAAGGAGGTACAACTTCAACATGATCAGAGCAAATCTTACACACTGCAAGTGAAATGCTGTCTGTGAATATTGTACAGCTACCACATATTTATACAGGTACACCTACCATTCGTCATAGATTACAATACAGTAATATACAGCAGAATACATGGCAATTTCCGCGAAAGTAACTCGGTAAACCACACCCATTTGTAGTACGTCAAATAGCCGTTTGGTCCCATGAAGGAAGTTCTGAATGAAGGGAAATTCTGTCTCCTGGTTGGCAGTTCAGTGTTGAAGTTCTTCGGGTTTTTTTCCCTTGTATGTAAGCTGAGCAGTTTTCTTTTTTACCAGGATTCACCATAAAATATATATCAAACAAAGTTCTCGGTGTAAAGTGACTCAGTATTGTTTCACTTCTTGTTAAAAAGATATTCGTGTCAACAAAGAATATTATTCTTAGAGCAGTTAAAACACGCACCATTGTTATTCAGGTCCTGATTGGTTAAACTCGCGAGATCTGGATCAAGTTACAACATCGGGAGCAATGGTACAGAAAAGTTTTTTTAATATCATGTAAGATTATTTCAACCACATGTTTTTAGAATAACAGTCAACAATATTTTTCTAAATCCATTTTACTAGGTGGTCTATCAGATGTACTGCTATTAAAAGTATATTAATATATATATATATATATATGTGGACACAGACATTTGTATACCAGGCGCCGACCGGTAAGAACTTCCAACATTAAAACTTGCTAATTATTACACTTATGGAAGACCAACTGCCTGCCGCCCAAAGAGAGTGCAGATCTGTCCGTCACGTATGGGACAGTAACATGCCAAATATCTGGTGATTTATATCCTCTGTGATATTGGTTTACTTCATCCATAATATTGTCCAACATCAAACAGATACAATTTCGTTGACCATCATTTTAAACAATAACCAGATCAAATGATATAATTCTCTGGCCCTGGGAACACGAATCGCCCTTAAACTTAATTCAAAATTTCAAATCACTTTAAAATTCTTATTTCTTAAGTATCATGGTCAAAATATTGTTGACAATGTAAATTTTGGGTAAGTTATGGTAAAACAAATACCAGCCACAATTACGGAAAGGAACATACTCAGTTTAATGAATCTAAGTTTGGCTTAAGATTAAGATCGCTTCGTGAACCCAGGACCCCGGAGGTCTATAAGAATGACACTTTGAAGGCAAAGAGTGAGTGAGTGAGTGCTTGGGGTTTAACGTCGTACTTTTAACACTTGTTCAATCATCATACAGATACAACGAAGGAATCCTTATAGTTCATGTAATGTGCCCCCTTGTTGCAGGTCGGATTTCCACCGTTCTTTTAGCAAATGCTGCTTCACTAAGACACTTTACCGAAGGCAAGTAATGCGGCCCCGACCGAGCCATTATACTGATACGGGTCAACCAGTCGTTGCACTATCACCTTCATGGTGAAAGCCAAGCGAGGTGAAGGCAAAGAGAACGAGGTGATGGTTATTTCCAGGAGCCAGTTCTAATTATTAAATCTTGCGTTGAATCAAATGTGTCACATCGCACGAAATCCAAAACTTTTATACTTTTTAATTGTTTAGGATGGCCGTTATTATATATAATGATAATAAAAATTATGCCCTGAAAGGGGCTGGGTAAACATGCAAATGATTAGCTGCCAGTTTCAGCCAAAATCTGATTAAATTATGTACATCTCTGATAAAAGTATTTTCAACTATTTCCCACAGATTTCCTTGTGTAATTTGTAATTTTGTAAATTCGAATCTTTCTGGTCGTATGAATTTCTTTCCTTAGTTCTTCAAAAATACACGTTGATTTAACATATTTACAAATATCTCAAAAGCTTGAAGGTAATTATTCTGGAATAACATTGTCGATTTGTAGTGACATGAGTATCTTTATGTTGGATAAGCAAAACTCTTCGTTGTGAGAGGAATTATTGTGGAGCTTTTGAAACATGTTGGTGTGGATATCCAGGGCGAAACATAGACAGTGAAATATGACACTATCAAAGTACACAGTTTTAATACTAGCATAATATTTAAAAAAATATTTAAAAATAAAAGCAAAAAAGAAAATTCACTAAAAGAAATATTTCTCTGAGGTAGAAAATGCGTTTGTTTCTGTGATTTTTAGGATGCGAGTTATTTTGAAGCAATCGAATGATATGTTTTTAACATCAATAAAGCACAAATAATTTGATATTTTTCAAAACATCCTCGATAGCAATGAAGATAATAAGAAAGCGTAATAAACTACTCCTACAAGTAGTCCATATGCATATATTTGAATTACCTGTATTTTTTTAAAAAATGTATGTAAAAAAAAACATACTAAGAAAAATTGTTGACAATATTCAATTCAACATTATATTATTCCTAACCCCATTTGCTGTAGTCAAATTACTAGATGATATCATACATTTAGAATGGACACGTGCTCAGACTCCTTTATCTATAATACTGAGCGTCATCGTAAGAGTGAACAGTCATGTATATATATCAAAGATATTCAAGATTATACAGGCTTTACAAGTTAATGTTCACCATTTTGCAGACAATAGCGACCTTTTGTTACAGACAGTGGGATATCAGGCCAGGTTGTGTGTAACATAACCGGGACGGAGAGCTTTAGACACAGCGGGAGATGGCAATGTACGTACAGGTTGAATGATCACAAACAATAACTTAGTGTGTGAACATAACGCATGACTAAAATAAATCGTTTCCATGACAGTTAAATTCGAAATAATGTGCGATGATTTCTTTATTTTGTTGGAAATAATAAAATATAGGAATAAGGTCTAGGGATATTTGAACAATAGTCTCTCAAGATGAGTAAGCTGTTACCTCGTCCTCATTCTGTCGCTGAGTCATTATTTTTTTTTTTACTTTACTCTCATGCATTTTTCTTTTTGATAGAGAAAACAACCATGAACTTCAAGATTTGTGTTCCCTTCAGTTGTTATCGGATAATTTAAGATCGTGCAACAATGAAGCGTGATCTAGATGATTGATTTCGTTAATTCCGCACAAATCGGCTAAAAAGTTTTAATGATGTGAAAAAAACTTTTATGCAAGACCCAAAAAAAGAAAACAACAAAATGGTTAGAAAAAAACTTTTATGCAAGACCCAAAAAAAGAAAACAACAAAATGGTTATATTCACATCGAACTGTTTTAGTAATACAGGTTAAATTTTATTTTAAAGTGAGGTAAAATTTAAAATTTCCTTATACATGAGCATGAATATGTGCGTATTGCTTCACGGTACGATGACTGTCTAATCAAGCAATATTTTGTGCCAGTCACGGAGACGTTGTAACGGGTAAAGCAGTAAACCAATACGGATACAATGCAGCTTGCTTTTTTTTTCTCTCTTCTCTTCCTTATTCCTATTTCCTGCTCGTCACACGAGGACAACACTGCAGACGCAGGTAGTATGTGAACACTGAATATTACAGCATGGTAATTGTTAACCGCAGACACTTGTTGCTACCGTGTTTACTTCTACCATTGTGTACATTTCGTCACGCTTGGGTTCACACTACGTTATGAAATACCACAGCCTGCTATTTCTACTTATGATTTATGAATTTTAACTGCATATCTTGATGTTTACTTTAAGCCGGATTGAAAACTCGTGCTTTCTTATTCTCGCCTGGCTAAAGCTGTAATTTTCCATTGTGGCGGTAAGATAATTAATTCAATTAATCACTCCATTCCTGAACACGCTGGTGTTCCCCATCTCGATGTCATTGTGTTCAGTAAGGCAGATGCAACACGTGCCGGACTTGTGCAGGAAACAAAAACCTGAAGGCTGTATTTAAAGTTCCACCCTTTGTCTCGCTTTGATGACACATATAAGAACATTGTTAAACATTGTCAGACGAGAAAATGTCAGTTGATGAAGGAATAAGAAACAATGTCCACCACAACCAAATTGATCCAATAGGTGCTTTACTTTTTTCTGATTAGTCACTATTTCTGTGCCGTTGTGCTCTTAAAGCTAAGTGTTAATTCACAAACACGGCAGTGTGGCTGCAGAGAACGGTGTGTTTTATTCAGCTTGAACTCGCCTTGTCTACATGCGGGTATGAAAGGGGTATCGATCAAACCCATTGCGCGATCCTCTCTTTTTCGCTGCCAAAACACATTAGATTAAGATAACCCATTGTGAGAGAAATTATATATTCGTGTGCATTGTTAGTGACTGACATCCCAGCCCAGACTGTTGCATCACTTGATGATGTTCCTGTGTAGGGGTGGTCACACCACACAAGGTATTTAGCTAATCTCCTAATTTGACTGATTGGTTGAATTTTGTTTAATAACGCAATACAGGTACCAAATAATTATCACCTATAACATGGCTCGCACGCGAGAAGGTCTGCCATCAACTTGCGAAGTTGCCACGGGCTCTCCCTGCAGGGTGTGCCCGTTTTCCTTCCGTCATAATGTTGACCGCCGTGGTAAAAGTGAAATAGTTCTGTGTACTATTTTCTGGCAAGTCATTGTGCTGTTTGGAAGAGATATGCGAGCACATTGTAGTCGGTGAATGTAAACCTCATTTGCTGAGAGAGCAAGGAATTCACATTTCTTTGTTCGCATTGTCACAGGCTAAGATTAGGATAACTCAGCCTAAGATAATGTATTTACCTATGTCAGGCCGTTGACCAATGAGATCGTGTGTTCGAATCCAACTCACTCTGTTGCAGCTGTGGACTTCAGTAAGATGACTGTGGGGCACCTGGCCAAAATCACCACAAACAATGCCCGTCATCGTACATGTATAATTGGAAGTTCATGGCAACGGCGTTCAACACTAAGCAACAAACCAATGTTATTTTTAACTGCAGGAAAAGCTTGGCTCTATCGTAGATGTAGAACGAGAATGTAAAACTGACCCAGAAACTCTCGGCTGGGAAAACTGTTTACACTCCCCTCCACAAAAGCCATCCACAAATGAGATGATGTTGTCTGGTGTTTACGATTAATGTAATGATTAAAAATAGGCGAAATACTGCAAGAGGGAAGATGAGTAAACTGGATTTGAACAATACACTGTTAAAGTCTGTTTGCAGTGGGATCTGGTGTTAAAACACGGGAAACAGAAGAATGCATTGCAGTTTATCAGTGGTCTGTTCTCGATCACTTGATCTACTACAGATATCCGATAAAAAAAAAAGGAATACATTGTTACAAGCTTGAGTACAGTGCATCTGGGAGTTTCCATGATAAGTAAATGGAGCAGCGTAATGCCAGGAGCCTCTCACCAATGCGGTCGCTGTGAGTTCAAGTCAAGCTCATGCTGGCTTCCTCTCCGGCCGTACGTGGGAAGGTCTCCCAGCAACCTACGTATGGTCGTGGGTTTCCCCGGGGGCTGCGCCAGGTTTCCACCCACCACAATGCTGGCCGCCGTCCTATAAGTGAAATATTCTTGAGTACTGCGTAAAACACCACTCAAATAAATAAATAAATAAATAAATAAGTAAATGAGAAATCCTTTACAACGTTCAGTACTCATTGGCCGTCTTTGAGAAAGTGTGTGTCAAACCCGGATTACTGCGTAAACTGCCAGAAACTGGAAAGAGTCAGTAAAAGCTTTATCAGTCAAGGTGTTGGATGGATAAGTTTGATTTCTCTATCTTAAAACAGTTTTAGAAAGTTTTGTAAATTAAAACCTGACAAATACATAATAAAAGATGAAATAAAATTTCCCCAAAACAGCAATGTCCCGGTGAACGTTAATCTGTTTGTATATTACCGTAAGCTTGTTGGTCCTTATTAGTCGAGCAACGCATGTGTCTTTTTCATATGGACAGGGCACACACGTGACTATCTATATAGAATGAAAGAATGATTATGGCTTAACGCCACATCGACATTACCTCAGCCATATCGTGACGACTATCTAAACAGAAAAGCAACACATACGCATTGCTGATCAAGCATGGGCGGCATTTGAACTATTTCTAATATGCATTTCTTACAGCATCACAGAAACCAGCTCTGCATGGATCGGCACGGTCCATGGGACAACCCATTATGTAGACGTGCATGCAAGATAAAGGCATGGTGTTTTGTAAATGGGATTTGGAATATATCAAGGTGATATAGACTGAAGTGCTATACCTAGTTCAGATAACGTAATATGTAAGCCTTATAAATTTGGTTTTTTTTTTAGCACGTGGCACAAAGACTCAGGAATCTCTGGCCAGTGCGGTCGCTGTGAGTTAAAGTTTAGCTCATGTTGGTTTCCTCTTCGACCTAACGTGGGAAGTCAACAACCTGCGGATGGTTGTCGGTTTCCCTCGGACTCTGCCCGTTTTCCAACCACCATAAAGCTGGCACACGTCGTATAAGTGAAATATTCTTGAGTATTCTTACAAGTAAAAAAAAACAATGTCTTTTTGAATTCCTATCGGTGTCAGTAGCTATAAAGTAATTAAAAATGGAGGGGGAATAGCCTTTGACTAATAAACTCCAGTGCTCCCCAGTCAGCGTTACCCCATCTTTGCCGGGTGCATGCGCCAGGCCAGATACGGTGGTAGCACCGGAATAACACACACAAGCATTCTGGTTGCTGCATCAATGGGAAATCTGGCGTAATCATCAATGCAGTCCATCGGGATGCAACTTTGTAGGTAAGTGTGGAACAACAAATGGCAACGTCATCAACTGAGAATAGGCTGGAGTCATCATAAGACAACACTGGAGTTTTACCAGTGATCAAGATGTCATGCTATAGCCCAGTTTACTCACCGTTTGAAGAAACCAAAAGTAAGCAAATTATTTTTATCATCACGTTAAACATATAATAACATTAAAACAGTACAGAGGGGCCACACTTTAGGGATGCTTAGTCCAGAATCTCAGCATATGAAAGAATACAATGTAAATAAGCTGTACAGCATACAGAGAAAGACCGGAACAGCGACGACAGTATGATAATTAGCAAATGGTCACACGGGACCGGTGAAACATGGCCTCTCGGCAGTTTACCTCACTAAGGATTTTGTTCTAACTGTTCGTGTAAATGCTTAGACAGTAGCAAATTACACTGCCCTGTATGTTTCTGGCGAATCATGATATAAAAATAAGTGCTGCATCACCAAAGAATATCATAAAACCCTACACATGCGTTACAATTTCTCAAACAACATCACGCCTGCGACATTATTTTTGTCATGCCACATTAAAGCCATTATGTGCATTTGAATTGATTTTTTGATGACGGTAATTGACGGTATTGATTCCGTATCAGAATTTTCTAAAATCTTGTTTATCACTGCCGGACATCATCGAAAGACACAGCATCATCCCTTTGCATGTAGGGTGAAAATTTAAAACTTAGCCGCTGCAAAGGATTTTACTCATGGGCAGGCTTCTAGTTAACCGTATGCCTTCCCCAAAAGGAAACGCATTGGCGGCACATGTTGAGATCAGATGCTGAGATTAACTTCCATGTTTGACTTGATGTCACCCTACATGAATTTCTATGGCTTTTTATATGCCAATCGACATTCCGGCATTCTAATTGTGTACCTTGGCTAAAAATGGGAGCGTATTAAAATAATTATTTTACGTTGAACTACAAGATGTTCATTTTGTGAACATTCACCAAATTCAATTTTGGCACCATACAAATACTTATTTATTTTATTAGCCTTTAATGACGTTTTCAAGAATTGATTTATTTGCTTCTTTGTTTGATTGGTGTTTCACGCCGCATTGAAGAATATTTCGCTCACAAAACGGTGGCCATCATTATGGTGGGAGGCGATTTCACGAATTGTTCACTTTTCTGGGGCGAGGGAAGCAGTTTGCAGAAAAACACCGGGCTTTCCTCTCACCAAACGAAACAATAAGATGTGGAGAGTTAAACACGAATACAGGAGTGAAACAAATTTTAATGCATGAGTCTCATAGATACTTCTTTAGTAGAATGGCCCAATAAATGGTGTATACGGTGAAAACTAACATGCCAATTACACAGACGGTAACAACAGATCGATATCGTGTATCGATCAGCTGAAGCTGGGTTGAAATCCTTTGGTCAGTAAGTCAGTCCCGTCACAATTTTTTCTACACTGTTTTGGCATAGAACAAAATCGAGTTTTTCACACATATGCCCTAAACTAGCAAATTATTATCGTTTCGTCGGCACAATTTGTGGACTTCTTTTCAAATTCATCATGCATGTAGTAAACTAGGAACTCGGAACATGTGTTTATCTCAGCTTATATATCAGTTTGGAGGTGCGGATGTCTTCCTCCAAATTGGAGACATTTATAGTCATTTTTTACAAGATTGGTTAAATAAAAAATATACCACAAAGCTGGAGTCTATCATGTGACATCAAACTTCCAAATCTCAGAGTCTGCACAGACAGCAAGTCAAATCACTAAACCAAGGTAGGCCTCATAACAAAGTTTGAGGGTTGTTAAAAACCGCCTGTGAACTCCACTGACTCGCTTCTCAGATATTTCTTGTGAAAAACGGCTTATTCCCTGGAACAATTCATTACTATTCCCACACATTTTGTGCATTATATTTTAAAGTTGTTCGTCTTGCCAAGGCCTCCTTTCTGGACGTCGAAGATTCCACCTTCAATCGGTGATAATTTTGAAAAAAAAACGCAAGGAATGGTTCACAGAATGCACATACGTATAGATGCGTACAAGCTATTCTCAAAACATCTGTCCATGTAACAGGTGTTAAGCACCCATGGAGGAGTTGCACTGACTAGTACTCCTTTGCGCGAAGGCCGTAATGATTAATGTACGTCAACAGTGTAAGGGAGGTAAGCCTTTTGGCTGAGATATTTATTTGCAACAACAAAGTAGTCTCCCTTTAATCACGCAAATTGCATATAGTATGCACATAGAAAATGTGAGATTCCAGCCATTTCGAGCCATTCTAGATCAGTGAAGTCTTGGTTTGCCTAGCTCTGATTATTATAACCGTGGTGTTAGGGGCATGTCATTTTCCTATTATTTACATAAACAGCTGGAATAAAAACGTGGCTGAGGTAAGTTGACAAAAATATATACATCATCGCTAAGAGGCCGGGTAACACACAATAACAACAAGGTTCATTGTTAGTACAATGAAGATGTTCTTGACAGCTGAAACGATCATATAAAAACTGCCGCTTTCACGATTCATTTTTACCAGATTGCAGTCTTGCAAGAAAGCAGAGGGGAATCCCAGGTATATAACTTCTCAAGCCTGAATACTCTGTGGTTTAGATAAACAACCACGACACAGTCACACTACACAATGAATGACGGCGGACGCTCTCGAAGAATTTACTATATCAACAATCAGGAATGTGTACGGAAATAGCAGTAGCAGTCTGCTGCACGTGTGTAGTGGTATCGAAGTAGATCCCAAAGTTGCATGTCTTTCTACGTTTAGTTTCCCCCCACGGCCCTATCATTATGATGAAGGCAACTGGCTATACTGACGGAAACCCAAACAAAAGCACAGTGCTTGTTATATCCTGAGACAAGCTATTTGGTAAATTTAACTCTGCTACAATTTTCGTTCACATGGCTGCAGTAAGGAAATGGACGGAGGGCCCTGCGTTCTGTCCAAATATTCACTCCCCACAATAAACGCGAGTAAAAATGAGAAGTACCACATGGAATGTGTTCTTGGTGTGCAGTCTGCCGAGGTAAAACCCGGAAACCCAAGTGACCATGGTTACCTCGCTTTGATGCCAACACATTGTATATTACCGTCGCCACGATATGGATGAAATATTGCCGATTTCGGGTTGAGCCATAATCATTCATTTTTTGTATGTAACTGATTTTTTTTTGGTTCTACAGAGAAATTTGTACTTTTATACATGCGTACATGCTATTCCCAACACATCTGTGCAAGTAACAGGTGTTAAGCGCCATGGAAGGAGTTGCACTGACTAGCACTCCTTTGTGCGAAGGCCATGATGATTAATGTACGTCAACAGTATAAGGGAGGTAAGCCTTTTGGCTGAGGTATTCATTTGCAGTAGCTAAGTAGTCTCCCTTTAATCACGCAACTGTAATATTTTGGCATGTACAAATACAGTATACACATAGAAAATGCGGGAGTACAGCCATTTCGTGCCATTCCAGATCAGTGAGGCCTTTTTTTGCCTAGCTCTGCTTATAAGAGCCGTGGTGTTAGGGACGTGTCATTTTCCTGCTTTTTACACGAACAGCTGGAAAAAAAGCGTAGCTGAGGTAATTTGATAAGAGGCTGTATTTCAAGTATACACTGTCAACTTGCTGGCTATCACACTCGTCCCTGCTCTCGTTTGTATCATGGACCAAATAAGTTATGTTTTTGCCAGTTATTTGACACCATCTGTTTATAGGTGTGAAGATCTGCGAGCAAACTACAGACGATCACAGATTTCCCACCACAATTCGATTCTTGTTTTAGGCATACTCAAGAATATATTCATTTATTTAATTTGTGTTTTACCCTGTACTCAAGAATATTTCACTTACATGACGGCAACCGGCGAAGTGGTGGGAAGAAAGCAGGGCAGGGGCTTTAGAGAGGTACACATTGTGAGATTCCAGTGCAATGAGCTAAGAGGGCTGCTCCAGGAAGATGTAGGCATAACGTAAGCAAGAGAAATGACGGATGCACGTGAGCTCAAAGAGTCCAGGGCATGCTGACCACCAGAACTAATCTCACTAATAAATCAAACAAAATATAAACATCATCGCTAAGAGGCGGCATAACAAACAACAACAACAAGGTTCATTGTTAGTTCAATGAAGATCTTTACAGTTGAAACAATCATATAAAAACTGCCGCTTTTACTATTCATTTTTACCTGGTTGCAGTTTTGCAAGAAAGCAGAGGGGAATCCCAGGCAAATAGCCTCTCAACACTGAATACTCTGAAGGTTAGATAAATAACCACGACACAGTTACACTATGCAAGGAATGACGGCGAAGGCTCTCGCGGAATTGACTATATTAACAATGAGGAATGTGTACGAAAATCGCAGTAGCAGTCTACTGCACGTGTGTAGTGGCATCAAAGTAGATGTTGCATGTGTTTTTACGTTCATCCCCCCCCCCCCGGCCCTATCATTATGATGAAGGGAATTAGCTATACTGACGGAAATCCAAAACAAAAGCACAGTGTTTGTTATATTCTGTGACAGGCTATTTGGCAAATGTAACTCTGCTAAAACTTTCGTTCACGTGGCTGAAGTAAAAAAATCGACTGTGCCAATAATCACTCCTCACAATAGTCGTGATTAAAATTGAGAAATACAACACTGAAAATGTTGTTGGTGTGCAATTTGTCGACGTAAAACCCGCAAGTCCAAGTGACCATGGTTACCTCGCTTTGATGCAGTTGCACTACACATATTGCATATTACCGTCACCACGATGTGGCTGAAATATTGCCGATTTCGGGTTATGCCATGATTATGTATTTTTTGTATATAACTGTTTTTGTTCTACAGAGAAATTTGTACTTGTATACATGCGTACATGTTATTCTCAACACGTCTGTACAAGTAACAGGTGTTAAGGGAGGAGTTGCACTGACAAACACTTCTTTGTGTGAAGGCCATAAAGATATATGTACGTCAATAGTGTAAGAGAGGTAAGCCTTTTGACTGAGATATTTTTTTTTGCAGCAACTAGGTAGTCTCCCTTCAACGGCGCGAACTTCATATTTTTGTATGTACAAATATAGTATACACATAGTAAAAGTGAGAGTACAGCCATTACGAGCTATTCCAGATCAGTGAGGTCTTATATTGCCCAGCTCTGCTTATTATAGCCATGGTGTTAGGGGCGTGTCATTTCCCTTCTATTCACATGGACAGCTAGAATAAAAGCGCAGCTGAGGTAAAATTACAAGAGGCCGTATTGCAAGTTCACATTGCCAACTTTCCAGCTATCACACTCGTCCCTGCTCTCAGTGATTTGTATCATGGACCAAATAAGATATGTTTTTGCCAGTTATTTGACACCATCTGTTTATAGGTGTGAAGATCTGCGAGCAAACTATACATGGTCACAGCTTTCCCCTCAGTTTCCCAACATAGTTCGATTCTTGTTTTAGGCATACTCAAGAATTTATTTATTTATTTGATTGGTGTTTTACTCCGTTCTCAAGAATATTTCACGTACATGATGTCAACCGGCGAAGTGGTGGGAAGAAAGCAGTGCAGGGGCTTTAGAGAGATACAGATTGTTTGTGAGATTCCAGTGCAATGAGCTAAGAGGGTTGCTCCAGCAAAATGTAGGCATAACGAAAAAAAGAGAAATGACAGATGCACCTAAGCTTAAAGGGCCCAGAGCCTGTTGACTTCAAGAATTGAGCTCACAGATAAATAAAATGAATTACATCCACCATATATACCATTATATCTGCAAGGTTTATTGTTAGTTCAATGGAGTTGTTCGTGACGGCTAAAAGGATCATCAGAGGCATAATGTCAGCCTATACATGTCGCATATGGTAAACCCCAATAGCACAATGAGACGTCCTCAAGCTTGTTGAATATTGCCGCAGGGAGTTTTCTTTATGGCTGTGCACGCAAGCAGAGCAACTTTATTGAGATATCATTATTAACCGATCTAAAAACTGCCGCTTTTTGCTGTTCATTTTTACCTGGTTGCGGTCTATTCAGAAAGCGGAGGGGAATCCCAGGCAAATACCCTCTCAATCCTGAATACTCTTAGGTTTAGACAAATAACCAGGACACAGTTGCACTACACAATCAATAACAACGGACGCTCTCACAGAATTTACTATATCAACAATCATGCGTGTGTACAGACGTCGAAGTAGACACAGTTGCATGTGTTTTTACGTTCAGTTTTTTCCTACAGTCCTCTCATTATGATGAAGGCAATTAACTTATTCTGGCCGAAATCCAAAACAAAGGCACAGTGCTTCTTATTACAGGAGGCACGCTATTGGGCAAATTTAACTATGCCATAGAGTCGTCGTCATATGACTGAAAAAGTGTTAAGTACGAAGCAAAACGTCAAGCACTCAGTCACTCACTCTGCCATAGAGGGTTCCTTGGCTCAGTTGGTTAGCGCGCTATTGCAGCGTAATGACCACGGAGCTTCTCACCATTGCGGTCGATGTGGTTTTCTCTCGCCATAATGCAAGCAGTTTTCTCTCGCCATAATGGTGCCCAGTGGTATAAGTGCAGTATTCTTAAGTACGGCATAAAACACCGTAATAGTAAATCAAATAAATAAATAACTAACTCTGCTATAGCTTTTTTTCACGTGGCTGAAGTAAAGGAATCGGTGGCGGTCCCGTCGCCCTGTGCAAATACCCACTCCCCACAATAAAAATGAGTAAAAATGAGAAGTGTTGTTGATGTGCAGGTCTGCTGTACATTCATTTGCCACAAACTCCACTGACAATTGTTACCTCGCTTTGATGTGAACACATTGTATACTACTGTCGCCACGATATGGCTGAAATGTTGCCGATGTGTATATTACTGATTTTTTCTTGTACAGAGAAAGTTGTGCTTTTATACAGGAGCTTTGCTGTGAGTTCATGTCCTGCCCATGCAGTCTTCCTCTGCTGTCGTACGTTCGAAGGTCTGGCAACAACCTGCAGATGGTCAAGGATTTCACCTTCTGTCCGGTTTCCTCTCTCAGTAACGCTGGCCGCCGTTTTATAAGTGAAATATTCTCGAGTGGGACGCAAAACTCCAATCAAGAAAATGAAGCTTGAGTGAAACACAAAATCTCTCGGAAAAAGCAAGAAATGTTTGAAAAATAGAAACCCCGCGTGCGACTGAAAAGATAACTATTACAGCATTATGTATTACATACATGTGAATTTTGACATCAACATTCTAAATCCTTGGTCTGATTTCCGGGTATAAAAACCAAGTCATACCAATTGTTAACATTGTGTGGCTAAGTACAACTGTCCTTCGTTTTGGATTAGTGTTCTGAAGGCGTACGTGTATGACACGTCGGTACTTTGACTCAGCTAATCGCTGCCGTTTAATATAATTGTGAACGGGTTAAAATACAATAAAAATGAATTGCTTGTTTATCTTTTGCTCCAAATTATAGATTCCACAGAAATGATGGCAACAGGACAGTGCGGTAGAGAATTGTGCAAACAGCAGAAGTTGATCTGCACACAATTGTACAGGAAAAGTACAGCTGTACAGGGAATTTCAACGTGGGCATACGAAGGAGCTTGTGACCGCACGTCTTCCAATTTTTTCCTGTTTCTATACAAATAGTAATCAGGAAATACATGTGCAGAATGGCCGGACCAAAATTCTCACAACTCTCAGAAATTTAAAATGCACCAATGGGCTGCTCCAATTGAGTGCCAGGTCGTGCAGCACTTGCGGGGGTTAACTTTGGAGATGGGCGTGTTTGAATGTAAGCTCAGGTCTACGTGTTTGTCTTTCAAAGAAAAGCTCCATACCAGGATACGACCTAATCGTCATGCGCAATGAGCTCTTCATGGTTATATCCTTGTTGCTGTGTATTCGTCAGTTCAGTCTGCCACGTTGTCCATCGAAGCAGTTCTTCTGGTAAAGTGTCATATCCTAATTCGTAAGATCGAATTGTTTCTAATCCGAAATCTTTCAGAATGAAGCTTGTTGCGTTGTTGTGCTTGCTGCTGCTAATTCCAGGTAAAGGCTTATTTGTCTATTATTTGTGTTCTTTTGTTTTTAGTTGATTTCTTAAAGAATGCATTGGGTCATATATAAGTTGATGATGAGTCTAAAGGCTTTGAACTATCATATTGTACATGTATCATTTAGCACTGTCAAAATATACAAATGTATATTGTATCGTTTTATTCTAAAATAAACAAATGAACGAATTAGTGGTTTGCTATCAACGCTACACTGGTAGTATTTCAGCAATATCGTGATGAGAGGATTGTAGAATTGATAACGTCCAAACTTAAACGAAATAGGAAGCAGTCATAAATAATAAAAAAACAGCTAATAAACAGAACTGAGTTAAAATATTAAATAGATTTGGCTAGTTACAGCTTCATTCCTTTAGAAATGCTGTAAAGTGATTCAAATATAAAAGTACAATAAAGTGCGTTGAGAGACGAAATATAATCGACCAGATGCCTGTATGGAGTCGTATAAAGATAACAAAACACCTATTGACGCCTCTCGGGCTCAAACGGATTAAAATCTATAGATTCCGCTACAAATCGGCGATGAGGTTGCACGGTCGAATCCCACTCTCGCTGTTTCCTCCGCGGCTTTGTATGTTAAGAGATCCGTGGGATATGTGGTTGTTTTCTACATGTACTGTACCCTCCTCCACCCACAAAAATAACCCCTGTCGTATAAGAAAAATAAACCGCAAATTACTTTTCTTATTTGATTGATGTGTTACACCCTACTTTACTTATGTTTGAAAAAAAAAAAACCCAAAAAAAAAACCTTTTTATCAAGGCGATGGGCAGCTATATACCGTTTATACTTCATTACTTGCGTATGGCGACGGGAACTGTGGGTTGTTTTGGAAATAGATCTTGCACTTCTTTAATGCGAATTCCCCTTCGTGGTTTACCACGGGTATACAAATGTCGCACTTAATAATTAGATTACCCACTTGTAAGAAAAGTGCCTTTTGTTTCTGCTGGAGGGGTCATAGAGTACATGCATTTAGCCAGAATAATATGAAATATGATCAGATGACCTATCCGATGTAACCTATGCATTGTTTTTGCACTCGTATTTATGTACTTCGTTCTCGAACTTTACACTTTTCAGACGTACAGTCATGGCTGAAGACTCGCAACAGGGTATGCAAACTATACTGTCGCTATGGCCATCTTCGTACAAGAGATGGAGGGTATATATGTGTCTGTAAGAAATGTAAGTTTGTGAACTCCACATTGTCAGCAGTCAGAAGTGTGTAAGCCTGTGCCTGTAAGAAATGTTAGTTTGTGAACTCCACTTTGTCAGCTGTCAGAAACGTGTACATCTGTGCCTGTAAGAAATGTAAGTTTGTGAACTCCACATTGTCAGCAGTCAGAAGTGTGTATACCTGTGCCTGTAAGAAATGTAAGTTTGTGAACTCCACATTGTCAGCAGTCAGAAGTGTGTATACCTGTGCCTGTAAGAATTGTTAGTTTGTGAACTCCACATTGTGAGCAGTCAGAAGTGTGTATACCTGTGCCTGTAAGAAATGTAGGTTTGTGAATTCCACAATTTCTGCAGTCAGACGTGTGTATACCTGTGCCTGTAAGAAATGTAAGTTTGTGAGCTCCACATTGTCAGCAGTCAGATGTGTGTATATATGTGCCTGTAAGAAATGTTAGTTTGTGAACTCCACATTGTCAGCAGTCAGAAGTGTGTATACCTGTGCCTGTAAGAAATGTTAGTTTGTGAACTCCACTTTGTCAGCACTCAGACGTGTGTACATATGTGCCTGTAAGAAATGTAGGTTTGTGAACTCCACAATTTCAGCAGTCAGACGTGTGTACATCTGTGCCTGTAAGAAATGTAAGTTTGTGAACTCCACATTGTCATCAGTCAGATGTGTGTATACCTGTGCCTGTAAGAATTGTTAGTTTGTGAACTCCACATTGTCAGCAGTCAGAAGTGTGTATACCTGTGCCTGTAAGAAATGTTAGTTTGTGAACTCCACTTTGTCATCTGTCAGAAGTGTGTACATCTGTGCCTGTAAGAAATGTAAGTTTGTGAACTCCACATTGTCAGCAGTCAGACGTGTGTATACCTGTGCCTGTAAGAAACGTTAGTTTGTGAACTCCACTTTGTCAGCAGTCAGACGTGTGTACATCTGTGCCTGTAAGAAATGTTAGTTTGTGAACTCCACTTTGTCAGCACTCAGACGTGTGTACATATGTGCCTGTAAGAAATGTAGGTTTGTGAACTCCACAATTTCAGCAGTCAGACGTGTGTACATCTGTGCCTGTAAGAAATGTAAGTTTGTGAACTCCACATTGTCAACAGTCAGATGTGTGTATACCTGTGCCTGTAAGAATTGTTAGTTTGTGAACTCCACATTGTCAGCAGTCAGAAGTGTGTATACCTGTGCCTGTAAGAAATGTTAGTTTGTGAACTCCACTTTGTCATCTGTCAGAAGTGTGTACATCTGTGCCTGTAAGAAATGTAAGTTTGTGAACTCCACATTGTCAGCAGTCAGACGTGTGTATACCTGTGCCTGTAAGAAACGTTAGTTTGTGAACTCCACTTTGTCAGCAGTCAGACGTGTGTACATCTGTGCCTGTAAGAAATGTAGATTTGTGATTCCCCAATTTCTGCTGTCAGACGTGTGTATATCTGTGCCTGTAAAAATGTAAGTTTGTGAACTCCACATTGTCAGCAGTCAGAAGTGTGTATACCTGTGCCTGTAAGAAATATAAGTTTGTGAACTCCACTTTGTCAGCAGTCAGATGTGTGTATATATGTGCCTGTAAGAATTGTTAGTTTGTGAGCTCCACATTGTCAGCAGTCAGAAGTGTGTATACCTGTGCCTGTAAGAATTGTTAGTTTGTGAACTCTACATTGTCAGCAGTCAGAAGTGTGTATACCTGTGCCTGTAAGAAATGTAAGTTTGTGAACTCTACATTGTCAGCAGTCAGATGTGTGTATACCTGTGCCTGTAAGAAATGTTAGTTTGTGAACTCCACATTGTCAGCAGTCAGAAGTGTGCATACCTGTGCCTGTAAGAATTGTTAGTTTGTGAACTCCACATTGTCAGCTGTCAGAAGTGTGTACATCTGTGCCTGTAAGAAATGTAAGTTTGTGAACTCCACATTGTCAGCAGTCAGACGTGTGTATACCTGTGCCTGTAGGAAATGTAGGTTTGTGAACTCCACATTGTCAGCAGTCAGACGTGTGTATACCTGTGCCTGTAAGAAATGTTAGTTTGTGAACTCCACTTTGTCAGCAGTCAGACGTGTGTACATCTGTGCCTGTAAGAAATGTAGGTTTGTGAACTTCACTTTGTTAGCAGTCATACGTGTGTACATATGTGCCTGTAAGAAATGTAGGTTTGTGAACTCCACAATTTCAGCAGTCAGACGTGTGTATACCTGTGCCTGTAAAAATGTAAGTTTGTGAACTCCACATTGTGAGCTGTCAGAAGTGTGAATACCTGTGCCTGTAAGAAATGTAAGTTTGTGAACTCCACATTGTCAGCAGTCAGATATGTGTACATCTGTGCCTGTAAGAATTGTTAGTTTGTGAACTCCACATTGTGAGCTGTCAGAAGTGTGTATACCTGTGCCTGTAAGAAATGTAAGTTTGTGAACTCCACATTGTCAGCAGTCAGAAGTGTGTATACCTGTGACTGTAAGAAATGTAAGTTTGTGAACTCCACATTGTCAGCAGTCAGAAGTGTGTATACCTGTGCCTGTAAGAAATGTAAGTTTGTGAACTCCACATTGTCAGCAGTCAGAAGTGTGTATATCTGTGCCTGTAAGAAGTGTTAGTTTGTGAACTCCACATTGTCAGCTGTCAGAAGTGTGTACATCTGTGCCTGTAAGAAATGTAAGTTTGTGAACTCCACATTGTCAGCAGTCAGACGTGTGTATACCTGTGCCTGTAAGAAGTGTTAGTTTGTGAACTCCACTTTGTCAACAGTCAGACGTGTGTACATCTGTGCCTGTAAGAAATGTAGGTTTGTGAATTCCACAATTTCTGCAGTCAGACGTGTGTATACCTGTGCCTGTAAGAAATGTAAGTTTGTGAAATCCACATTGTCAGCAGTCAGATGTGTGTATGTATGTGCCTGTAAGAAATGTTAGTTTGTGAACTCCTCATTGTCAGCAGTCAGAAGTGTGTATACCTGTGCCTGTAAGAATTGTTAGTTTGTGAACTCCTCATTGTCAGCAGTCAGAAGTGTGTATACCTGTGCCTGTAAGAAATGTTAGTTTGTGAACTCCACATTGTGAGCTGTCAGAATTGTGTATACCTGTGCCTGTAAGAAGTGTTAGTTTGTGAACTCCACTTTGTCAACAGTCAGACGTGTGTACATCTGTGCCTGTAAGAAATGTAGGTTTGTGAATTCCACAATTTCTGCAGTCAGACGTGTGTATACCTGTGCCTGTAAGAAATGTAAGTTTGTGAAATCCACATTGTCAGCAGTCAGATGTGTGTATACCTGTGCCTGTAAGAAATGTTAGTTTGTGAACTCCTCATTGTCAGCAGTCAGAAGTGTGTATACCTGTGCCTGTAAGAATTGTTAGTTTGTGAACTCCTCATTGTCAGCAGTCAGAAGTGTGTATACCTGTGCCTGTAAGAAATGTTAGTTTGTGAACTCCACATTGTGAGCTGTCAGAAGTGTGTACATCTGTGCCTGTAAGAATTGTTAGTTTGTGAACTCCTCATTGTCAGCAGTCAGAAGTGTGTATACATGTGCCTGTAAGAAATGTAAGTTTGTGAACTCCACATTTTCAGCAGTCAGAAGTGTGTGTACCTGTGCCTGTAAGAGATGTAAGTTTGTGAACTCCACATTGTGAGGAGTCAGAAGTGTGTATACCTGTGCCTGTAAGAAATGTAAGTTTGTGAACTCCACATTGTCAGCAGTCAGAAGTGTGAATACCTGTGCCTGTAAGAAATGTAAGTTTGTGAACTCCACATTGTCAGCAGTCAGAAGTGTGTATACCTGTGCCTGTAAGAAATGTAAGTTTGTGAACTCCACATTATCAGCAGTCAGAAGTGTGTATACCTGTGCCTGTAAGAAATGTAAGTTTGTGAACTCCACATTGTCAGCAGTCAGAAGTGTGAATACGGTACAACAGATGTTCTTTATGTCACACCCCATATGCATATTACCACCGTTCCACATTGAGAGGTGCCAGAGTTGAAATCTATCTGACGTTTTCATTTGACGTTTTCATTTACAGAGGAATGAGTTACAACTATTGCATGCGGGGGAAACTGAGACTACTTTCTGGTTTCGACATGTAGGCTACAAATTTCAACTATCCCAGATTTTCTCAGTATTTCCATGTGTATTTTTATTAACATGGCTTCAATGATCTATAAGGCTAGAAGGAGTATAGACCTACCATATAACGCTAGTTTCAACAAGAATCATGCCGCATTGTCTGTTTTTCACTCCATAAACGCACAGCTGTCAGTTTAACCTGACTCCATCACCTGAAATCCGCCCGCTTTGTTGTGATTGTTCATAGATTAACTTACAGACAATCAGTGTTAAGCTTTTATCGCCCTGACGGAATACTTTGATTTAGGCAAGTTTGACAGATTTGGGTTTATAGAGTAAAATACAGAGAATGCTGAATATCTGCCGTAGACCGCAACCCATCAAGGTATTTCAAAGTGATTTATTAAATGAACATTTCACAATGTTGAAGGCAGAAATATGACGACCCCAGCGGCTTTCATCGCTAAGAAATCAAGCCAGAACTGTCGCCTGAAGGCGTTTTGCTTATTACCGGATTTAAGCGAGTAAACAAACCTCGGGGTATCCGGCTTCGTGTAACCTAAGTGAAAGTATGCTCGTTTGCCGATTCACACGCCAGTGTAAAACTTAATATGCCAGCTTTCGAACGAACGTTGTTCGATTAAGATTGGGTTATTTTACTTGTTGCATGTCCAGTTATGAATGGTTGAGTCTTCTGGCTCATTTACGTACCTTGTTGTATGTATATCATGTATAGACAGCGTTTGGACGATTGGGCCACCTATACACGGAACATAGGTAGTCGTGGCCCTTGGGCTAAACTGTATCATGTGCAGAAAACTGGCGTAATATGAGAGCTTAGTTTCGTGCTTAAGTCATTCATGTGCAGAGAAAAGCCAGTGCGGGCGTGATAGCAGAATGTGTACGCTGTTGCTATGTTCAGAATTTTATTAGCTCTGCTTACTTGCTATCAGTCAGACGTCAGGTACTTAACAAGAGAATGACGAGATTTCACGAGACCAAGGCCTTTTATTTTGTGACCCTTGCCTACTCACTCAGCAGTTAAAGCCTTGATCTAGCGGCAGCCAATCATAATTCACATGAGTAAAGTCGCCAGACTGATACCAGATTGTTCCACTACGGGTGTGTTTCAGAACTCCGTTTTCCGCTAAAGTTTTGGTTATATCTTGAAGCTGGATGCTCATTCAATCAGCGTTCAGAATTGTATTCATTTGAGGAATATATTTTAGAAGTTAATTAAGAACACAGCTTATGACTAAACTCGAAAATTGTTTCGTGTTACGGACATCGGTAGTTCGATCAGGTAACTCGAGGAAGGTGACGGTTTCCTCGGGATTCTATGGTTCCCAGCTCCTTCAGAATAAAAGCCGTTCTAAATGTATTTGTGAATGAATTATAATTCACGACGTGAAGTGTCCAAAAAAATAAGTATATCCAGTGGATATTTAAGGCTTTACTGCGATGGGCAATATATGTGTTTTCCTCAGAAAAAGTACGCTGCTTGAGGAGAGGAATGCTTAAAAGAAGGACGGCAGTTGTAATGGTCTGTTACGAGTGAAAGCTGTCGCGTGATGATAATATGTTTAATAGCCTCAAAATCCTGACCAAACAAGGTAAGGTCACAAAAACAGTAAATGTTCGATCGACCTGTAAGATATCAATCATGTATTCGATCGGACCGAAATCATATTGTTTCTGTAGAATTCAAGTTAAGCCTTTCTGTTTTCATTTTGCATTTTAGCTCCATCTGCTCAACGAGAATTCGATGCTCGCTTGGGCTTCTGGAAGGAATGGCTGGCCAAGCTGAAGGCAAAGAAAAACAATCCCTGATATTTGCCCTTGCGTAACCCCACAGTGTGTAAGGCATGTAAGATACATTCATACGATATACCCAAGAAAACATGGAACTAACTAAATTAAATCAAAACAAAGCAATTGTCGTCTGTGTATTCACTGATAAGTCTGATGTTTGACTGGTCAAGCGGTTAAAGGCGCATGTCTTTCAATCGCTCTACCAGGGGATTCCACAAGGCCCAAAGTTTAAAACTCTGAACAACGCTTAGTTTTTGGTGCTAGAAGTTGATATTTGGTCACATTTCCCTTCAGGGCAACATTGGTAAATTTCTAAAACCCCAGAATAAGCCTTTAGATCGTATTTCAAATTTTGACTTCAGACAGAAATGGCTGTGTAGGATCGGCTGTTGATGACGTATATAGGCGTGCAGATTCAATCATAATTTACTTTTACACCTTTAAGGAAATTTTGAAACGGAAACGGAACAAATTAAACCTGCGTTTTTCAATAGGCGCTTAACCAGACTCCATTACGTAGCTGACTTAGTTAATTTAACACTGTTTCCAGGCAAACATATCATTCGAGTCAACATTTGTTTTTAGCTAGGTAGCCAATGCAGTCTGGATTAAGCCATTACATGTGCATAGATAATAAAAATTGTTAATTTCTGCTACGACGCAGACTGTTGAAAGCTCCGTGAGGTCTTACAGTTGTAGACAGTGGAATATTTGATAAAGCAGGGTGTTGGCAGTATTCTCAGTATCCCGGAGGCGCGCGGTAATAGTTTGGACTAAATTACTCAACCAGAATTTTAGAATTATTATTTTGATAAGGTATAAAAGTTTATGTCCAAACTAAATGTTGAAAGCCAATTCTAATTTATTTACTGAGTGATTTGATTGGTTTCACTTATTGAATTTATTTTACTTATACGGCGGGGTCAATTGTGGTAGAAGAAACCGGGCAGAGCTTTGGGGAAAAACTTGGCAGAGCCCTGGGAAAAAACTGGGCAGAGTCTTGTTAAGAAACCGGACAGAGCCTTAGGAAGAAACTGGGCAGAGCCTTGGGCAGAAACGGCTCAGAACCTTGGGGAGAAAGCGAACAAAGCCCTGGGGAGAAGCCTGACAGAGCCTTGTGGAGAAACCAGGCAAAGCCTTGGGAGAAAACGGACAGAGCTATTGGGAAAAACCTGGAAGAATTGTGATAAGTAAACGGGCAGACCCTTGGAGAGAAACTGGACAGAGTCCTTGGGAAAAACCGGGCAGAGCTGTGGGGAGAAACCGGGCAGCGCCCTGAGAAAAAACCGGGCAGAGCCTTGGGGAGAAACTGGACAGAACCCTGGGGTAAAAGCGGGAAGAGCCCTGGGAAAAAAACCGTGCACAGCATTGGGGAGAGACAGGGCAGAGCCATGGGGAGAAACCGGGAACTGCCTTGGGGAGAAACCGGCCAGAGACTCGAGAAGAAACCGGCCAGAGACTCGAGAAGAAACCGGCCAGAGACTCGAGAAGAAACCGGGCAGAGACTTGGGTTGAAACCAGGCAGAGCCCTGGGAAGAGACAGGGCAGAGCATTAGGTTGAAACCAGGCAGAGCCCTTTGGAGAAACCGGGCAGGGCCCTGGGGAGAAACCGGGAAGGCCCTTGGGGAGAAACAGGGCAGAGCCCTCGGGAGAAAGCGCGCAGAGCCCTGGGGAGAAACCGGGCAGAGCCATGGTGAGAAACCGGGCAGGGCCCTGGGGAGAAACAACGTTGAACAACTGACGCTTAATCCACAACGCCACACTTGAGCGGATTTTTAATTTATAGCCACTAAATCAATCACCGAGTTTAGAAAACCATCCATGTTATCGCTACGAGATAACTACAAACGTTTCAACAGTTTTCACCATTTATTCATTTATTGTGGAAACCATAAAAATTAAAGGTTCCCACTAAAAATCTGAGTGTTAGTCATCTATCAGGTTTTTTTTTTTATTTTCACCTTGATAATACACAAAATTGAATTCCATTGTCATGACCATTGATCGAGATTAGCTATTTTGCTGGCACATCGTCCGAAACTGCTCGGCATTCCAATCTATTCTCGTACATATGCCGGGTAGACCCCTCTCGTGACATCTCTTGTATCCTTCGTGATTCAGATACTCGGTAGCAGTTTGGCACCATTTGCTCTGCTTAATCAATGTGGCAGTTTTTGGCCCACTGTCCCCTCGGTGAATTGGTTAGTGAATTGGTGGGCTTAACGTGAGTACATGCAGTTGAGGTTGTCGTCGTGGGGGAGGGGAAGGAGCGTCAGTATTATGATAACCTGAACTGCCATCATTCGTGTAAAATACAACATTTGGGACATAATAAATAAACACATCATACCCTTATCGTCCACAGCATCTGACACGACGTTTTGTATGAGATAATGACCCAGCACTTTTTCTGGAACTACTTTGAACTCCCTGACCTTTCTTGCGCCCTCTACTGGGGAAACCCGTGAACTATATTTGTGATATGCAACGATGAGAAACATACGATAACAAAAAAAAAGAAAAATGTCATGGGCAATCCTGCGATTTTATTTTCGAAGCTGAAATATCCCCGATACAATGCGATGTTGATACACCATATCAGATCACGCATTGTTGTGATAATCTCATATAGCATTTCATAACACGAGCATGGAAATCTGTTCGTCAGCTGTTAAAATGCAATATTATACATGGGTGTAGTATTACCTTTCTATAGTCTGAAGTCAGATTGGACTTTGGAGAACCTGTGTCTAATGTGGCATACCACAGGCGCTTTTATTCATCCATTGTGCTATTTCTTGGTGACTCTATTGAAAAGCACAGAAGCAACGCATGCTCAGTCAGAAGATTAAATGACTACGATCAGGTATTATGATCCAATGCGAATCCGCGGTTTATACTCACATGTAGCAGTTTCTCGCACTGTTCCATTGCCAGGCGAACTCTTCCATTTAGAACAGCGTTAAAATTGACTTTGGGTAGTACGTCTCTGTATGTCTGTCTGGCACTGTCTCTGAAAGACTGAAACCAGAACCTGCGGGCGACGAACAAGAAAGCATCAAAGCGGCTGCGGTGCTCTCCCTTTATTACACATGGAATATAAAAGAACTAAAGCTTGTGTCGAGAATTAGTAGGATTTATATTTTTTAACTGATTTGTTTGACATTTCACACTGTAATCAATAATAATAATAATAGTAATAATAGCAATGATGAAATAAAAGCCAAGTATATTTGTGAAATTCTTTTCTCATTAGAGAAGAATTCAGCTTTCACCACAATCAACGAAATAAACAAGTCTGATACCGGGCCAGACTAGTAATCACGTTATTAAATATCATTCAGATGTTGTTGTGAGTTTGTGACACATGAGATGCTCAATACATTTACTCTTAATGAAAATCGATAATTAAATGGGAACACAGAAAGGGACTCACAACTAGTGGGATCGTATGCCTCTTTGGGTTTAGCGTCACACGTTTTCAAATAAAGTCCCTATACTTTCCTCAGGTGCGTGTTGATTTCCTTAAGTTCGTCGTCTTTCACACAAGGAAACGGGTCTACTAAATGTTGCAAGAAGACTGTTGGATTAATATTGTTGGACTTGTATATCTGTTTTGTTTAATATCGGTTCAAATTGTGAACAAAATTCTACTCTCTCCAGGACAGACTATTTTCATGTATCGATACTATGCTCTGTTGAAAGCCATATGGTTGCTGATACGAGTTAGAAGTGACGTAATCATTACTAGTGTTAGACAGTGAACGTCCCAAACGAGCAAAAGCTCGGCGGAAGAGCACGGACTTCCGTTGGTCGATATGGACGTGAAATTTCACTTCCACATTGACCATCAGATATAAAATATATACCTCATATGCAGATTTATTTCAAAAACACGGACATTTCTTCAGGCGTTTTCCTAGTTGCGTGGACCTGACAGTGAAATGCTTAATTTCCATGCAGTCCTGTCAACGCCGAAAAAGTTACGAATGATGGCTTTTTTTGTCCGGGAATAAACCATAGTTCTTCCCTTGTGATACGGGGAATACCCTTTCTCATTTCTTAGGTGTTCGTGGAACCGCAGAGATTGAGAGGTAAACACCTGAACAACCCTGTTCAAATATTTCAATATTCGTCGCGATGCAAGTTAAATTATGAGTATACGCAACAAATGAACTTTCACAATATCCGTTGACGAGGACCTTCCACCTACTATCATGTTTTACAACTATTTTTAACACAAGAGCTGCTCCTTTGATTGATTAAAAATTACTTCATCATTGCAGAAAATATATGTTAAATAAACCTTGCTTACCCACTATATACGTGTTATGTGGGGACGTTTCTGTAAATGTACGAGTTGAAGGCGGATTTGTAGTTTCTGCTGGCAATGCCGATGTCACCACTTCTATTTGGACTGTGTATCCAACTGCAGGTAGGAAAATAAAACAATGCGTATAAAACGACACACAGATATAGTACACACTAAACGTTGGGTGCTCATGACCTAACTTATTTATTTATTTATTTGATTGATGTTTTACGCCGTACCCAAGAATATTTCACTTATACGACGGCGGCCAGCATTAATGTGAGAGAAAACCGGGTAGAGCTCGATGGAAACCCACGACCATCCGCAGGTTGCTGACAGACCTTCCCCTCACGGCCCATCACCTAATGAACGTTTAATTAAATCTTGCCGTGTTAATTGTGCTGATTTAAATAAATATAAAGGCATACCCAAAACGCTAGCGCAGACAAGAACGACCATCGCAACGCTCAGCAAATTATACGTAGACATCGTTAAACAATATCGTCAAAATACCTGGAGAATGTCAGCAGAGAACTTATAAAAATATGTCTGTGTGACGTCAAACCACCTGAACTTTACGCCGTCCAGTAAAATACATTTTTGCTTCTTTTGTAAATATTTTTTTTCAAAAATATTTAATAGTATATGGATAGGATTTAATGCCACAAAAAGATAAAAATAGATGATTTGTGTTAATTAAAGGAAGTGTGCCGCACCGTGATCCGACCAAAGATTTATGCACTGCTAAATTTCACGAAAATAATCGTTCATGGTTGCAGCTCGGATATTAGCAGATAATGGGACTTTTTGTGAAGGTTGTTTAAGCAGTATCAACTAATGCTGTAACATTTGTGCTGGTTGTATTCAATTGCCAGTGGATGTCTTGCAGGTTTTTGGCTAGGGTGCGATTTGAAGAGAAGCGTTTTTCATACAAATGCAAGAGGAAGAAAAGTTACAAAGAAGCCAAAAAATAACCTTCTGTAGAAAAGAATGTCAGTGTATATTTTGCTAAGTCAGGTGAATTGATTCATGTGTTCTTTTTGTATCAACTAACAAGTAAATATGAACGACTGAATGACAATGGTTTAACACCTGGGTGACAGTACTTTAGTCATACGGTGGCTTGAACAGGGCCCCGTCGTTCGGGAGTGCAGTACAACTAAAGCCATTTATTAAGTACTATGATAAAACGTATTTTAAGAAATTTTTAGAAAAAATTAATTTATGTACATTTCTTCACAACTTGTTGTTGAAAACTGTTGAGACTTTCAGCAAGAACATTATAAAATCCAAATTTAAAACAAATGTAAGCAACTAAAACTAAATATCTTAACTAAAAGATACAATCAGCCAAGACCTACAAAATTTATTAACCTTTAGTTCTACACGTGATGTAGTGCATCATACAATATCCTAAGGAAAGGATTAAAAATGCATAAAGCGCCTCCGTGGCTCTGTTGGTTAGCGCGTTAGCGCAGAGTGATAACCCAGGAGTCTCTCACGAACGAGGTCGCTGTGAGTTCAAGTCCAGCTCATGCTTCCTCCCCCGCCGTACGTGGGAAGGTCTGTCAACAACCTGCGGATAGTCGTGGGTTTCTCCTGGGTTCTGCCCGGTTTCCATCCGCCATAATGCTGCCCGCTGTCGTATAAGTGAGATATTCTTGAGTACGGCGTTAAACGCCGTGTAGCGTAAATAAAAAAATAAAGATACATAAAAATATTTAAGAGCTGCATGGCGTACAACTCAACGGAACAAAGAAAGCAGGTACAACATAAACGAACATATTTGATCACTTCACCACCACGGTAGAACTCTATTATATAAATTTCTATGTTCCTTTTTTTCGGAAGACCCCACGCTGAAGGCAAACATGGAGATGAATGCTACAGCCGTAGGTATATAACATGCCTTGCGCCTGAAAAGTCTTACTCTGACGTGCAAGACATCCTGCTTTCTCTCAGCTACACACTGAAGTCTGTTTTTTTATAACATGTCGCCTGTATTCAGTACTCTGTAAAATAACTCATACACACTACGAATATTCAGCCACACGCAACACCACAGATCATTACACAACCGTCTGCATACAGACGAGGAATCGGCTGAAGAGAGATAGTAGTATAGTAGGTTGAAAACGTGTCGGATTGAGTAGGCGTTTGAGGAGGCGCAGGTGTGTCGTTGAATCCGCGCTCCGCGTGACCCATGCGCGTGATGTCACACGTCGCGCGAGGCGCGCCAACGGACCAATGCTCACCCACTGGTCAGTTTTGACGCGACATGGAGCTAAATGAGCTGCTTTCGGGCGTGACATCAGTTTTGGCGCGAAATGGAGCTCACCATGGCTCAGTTTTGACGCGACAAAGAGCTGTTGGAGTTGCTCTCGCGCGTGGCGTGAATGGAGTTCACTTATTGGTCAGTTCGAGTGATGGCCTATAAAAAGATTAAAATAGTATACGTATTTAACCAAGTCTAGACCAGTGATGACCTATAAAGGATTAAAATAGTATACGTATTACTAAATACTTGTTAGGCGAGAGGTTTAGAACAACCCCTAGAACAACAAACTAGTACAAAAATTATACCTTTATTCATTATATAATATATTCCATATGTGTGTACATATATACACGTAAGCCTACCTTTATTTAACTCGTGTTAACTCGTACCCTGACAAAGTCATACATGTACACATCTTGACTCCTGCCCTGACCAAGTCCTGCATGTACCTATGTTACCTCGTACACTGACCAAGTCGTACATGCACTCATGTTAACTCCTACCCTGGTCAGGACGTACTTGTATCCATGTTATCTCGCAACCTGGTCAAGTCGTGCATTTACCCTTATAAGCTTGTAATCTGGCAAAATCGTACATGTACTAATGTTAACTCGTAGCCTGATTAAATCATACATGTACCCATGTTAACTGGTACGCTACCTATGTACCCATGTTAACTCGTACCCTGGCCAAGTCATACATGTACCCATGTTCACTCGTATCCTGATCAAGTCATACATGTACCCACGTTAACTGGTACGCTGGCTAAATCGTACACGTACCCATGTTAACTCGTAACCTGACCAAGTCGTACATGTGCCCATGTTAACTCGTACCCAGGCCAAGTCGAACATGTACCCACGTTAACTGGTACGCTGGCTAAATTGCACACGCACCCATGTCAACTCGTAACCTGACCAAGTCGTACCCATGTTAACTCGTACATTGACCAAGTCGTACATTTATCCAAGTAAACTCGTAACCTCACCAAGTTGAACATGTACCCATGTTATATAATGTAATTCTTTATTTGTTTTTTGAGGATTTACCACAGCTCTATAGCCACGAGGGGATCTCCTCAACCTAAAATCAACGTATATACATAAGATAACACAGAAAACAAAGAGAACTAATGACATGTACATGTACAGAATAAGGTGATGGGAACAAAGAAAGATCAAAATCAAATCATATTACTGCTGGGCTTGTACGGTGAATATAACATTATCTACAGATTTTAAGATCAACTGATTATTATTCACGTTTAGCTAAGGTGAACCAAATAAGAGTAAAGTACAAATGTGTTTAGAGCAAGTAGTCAAACATACAGAAGGGTGAATTCCAGGCGATATAATTCTAAAGATGCTTTTTAGCATATGCTTTCTATGAGTGGCATAGGCAGGGCAGTCAAGGAAATAATGACAGGCATTTTCACACAATTGTTAACATTTACTACATGACTGATCGTGGATAATGTTATATTTAAAGAGGTCACCGTGAAGAGCGCTCAGTCCCATTCTCATTCTACAGAGCACAGTAGAGGGAAAAGTGTCAAATGAATCATACACAGGTGTTAGATCTGTTAATACTGTCCTGAGAGTACAAAAAGTTATTAATTGTTTCCAATGAAGAGTTTTGAATATGAACAGGCAATGAATTCCATCCACTGGTAGCCTTGGGAGAGAAGGAAGTGGAGAAAATCTGAGATCGGCATTTAAATAATCGAAAGTAATGTCTATTTCTAAGATTGTAGGCATTTGTTTCGCTGTTATACCTTTGAGTTATTAAGATTTTTAGGCATAGAGGAAAGAGCCCATTGACGATTTTATGAAAAAAACAGAATGCGCTTGGATCTACGCTGACTGTAAAAGTGTTCCCATTTTAGTTAAAAAGAGATTGATTTAAAGTTCAACGTACGCCCCCTGTGCATAACAAAGCTGCTCGTCGTTGGACATTTTCCAATGAGTTGAATATTGAAACGCTGCCATTGTCAAATAGAAAATCTCCATTTTCAATAGAAGATCTTGTCAAGCCAAAGTACAGTGTGATCATACACTTTCTAGTTAGTGTTCGCCTGGCCCGACTAATCATACACAATTTCATATTACTTTTCTTCACTATAGCTCTTACATGCTCATTCCATTTACCATTGTGTTGCAGAATAAACCCGAGGTGTTTATGGGACGGAACTCTTTTCACATCTACGCGATCTAAATACAATCTCGGATGTAAGGGATTACTTTTTAATGATATTAAGAGATAAACAGTTATGGTAGCATTAAATGACACAAGCCATTGACTAGCCAAGCTGGATAGACGTTCAAGATCACGGATAAGTTTAGCCTCAGATGTTGCTAAATCTAAAATTTCTTCAGACAAGGATGTGTTATCTGCAAACATGTTAATATTACATTAAATATTCATACTAATATCATTGACAAAAATTAAAAAGAGAAGAGGACACAATACAGAGCCTTGTGGGACACCAGCGTATATTGGATAAGTTTCCAATTTAGTGCCGTTAAGGCAAACCTTAATTTTTTATGTCACACAAATAATCTTTTAACCTCGCAAGTAGAGGATCTTCAATACCGACCTGCTCTAACTTAAAAAGGAGACCATCATGCCAGACTTTATCAAATGCCTTACTGACATCTAAAAGTAGTAAACAGGTGTCATTTCCACTGTCAAGACTTTTGTATATGTCATGAACAATTTTTGTAAGCTGGCATACAGTCGATTCCCCACGTTTAAATCCAGAGTTCTGTGGTATAAAAGATTATTTGACATACAATACTCATACAGATGTTTATACGCGACCTTCTCCAAGACCTTAGAAAGAGAGGGTCGATAAATAGAAACGTCATGTCTATCTCCTTTTTTAAATATAGGGCAGACTTGAGAGAGCTTCCATGCTGCTGGAAAGACAGCTTTCTGTAAGGAATAATTAAAAAGATTCGCTACGGAAGCTGCAATACAATCAGCAGAATTTTTAAGCATGAAGGTGTTTATACCATCAGTAACTGAGGCTCCCCGTGTATTCAGAAAAAATTAAAAAATTTAAAGAATTCATTCGCCTTTTCAATGTCATTTGACAGGTTTTTGCCATTGACAGGAAGAGGAGGAGTAAGCAGTTTACCTTTAAATCCTAGTAGAGATTTCATTATCGACCAGTACGTTGTTGTATCAAGCTGGGGATTGGAGAGTTTACCTTTTAAATATGTGGAGTAACGCAGTATTGCTTGATGTTTAGCATTATTGACCTCCCTTCTAGATATATAATATCGAAACTTATCGAGATTAGCCATTGGTGGGGCAACTCCGTAGTCAATTACATAACCAGTACAATCCGTTATAATTAAGTCCAATCCATAAGCAGCATCATCAGTATATCGAGTGGTTTCATTAATTAGTTGGAAAAAAGATTTTTCCCAGCTACCATATCACAAAGGCTCATTTTTAATTCGCTCATATCGTGGTATTTTTCCCAGTGTAGGCATCTATCATTAAAATCACCCATTATTAACATGACATCAGGATTTTCTGTTAAGACCGAAGTTAAATTTTCCTCCAGATTACTTAAAAAAGGCTCACGTAAATGAGCCGATTGGTTAGGTGGGCGGTGACGTGATGCAATCAGCACACATTTGTTATTCTGTTCCACCACTGTCCAAATCATCTCTTTGTCATTCCCTAAATCCTTACGCCTAGTAACATTAAGAGATTCCTTGCAATAAATTGCCACCCCTCCTCCGTGTCTGTCTCTGTCCTTTTTTCTATACAATACCCATCTAGATTAACAGTATTATCAGGAATATCACCACTCAGCCAGGTTTCGCTCACACATATAGCATCATAATTATATTCCTTTGTTAATACAGTGGATATTTCATCTAACTTAAAATAAGACGACAGCTGATCGTCACCTCCTGGCATTCAAATTACAACAGGATAAATTGTGCTGATTTGAGGGTTTCTATGTACATCACCACACCTCATTAAGATTGCCATATGTATAACTAATGTGTAATGCCGATAACATAATGTACTCAGAACAGAAAAAATAAATATACCAGTAAGAGACTCAATTCCCATGAATGTAATTCGCAAGTCTTCATATAATGTAAATAATTTTCGAAAATGAAGACTCACTTTCTAACACATATAATTATGCCATGCCCCAATTGCCACTCTGTACTGACTTATGTTATCCATGGTGTAACAGTAATAAACAAAGAGATAGCGAGTGAAAGGACATGCAATAAATCCTTCACGTAAAGACCCAGTTCCTCAGACAAACACATAATGAACTCTATCGAGATTATTAAATGTAACTGTTGACCCAAAATGTTATTATTTCTTGACGAAATTAACTGAAATGATCGAACTTACAAAACAAGGTAACGCAAAATAGAAACATAGTACTTTACTTAGCATGAGTTAGGTGAATACCTAAAGTATGGCATAAGAAAGGGAGGATTAATTTACTATGAGGATCTAAATTTAAACACAAATAAAACAACAGATTAAATTATACCATCAAATCCTGCAGAGACAACCTGGAGAGAAGAAACTCATCTTCATCGAAAGTTGATAAAAGAGACTGATAAATCTGAAAGGTGTGGTATTTACATTCGGTTTAGATGATCCTGACATTTAGACACATTAAGATGCCTGCATGACGCCGGAGCTTTCTACCGACAGAATGATAAATTTTAAAGTTCACTGGTCAAAAATGGCACGATTATATAATATAACAACACAAATTTACGAACACAACGGCCCCTGTGATCGGGGAAGTCCGTGCAGTCTCCCCACGTGGATATTGAGCAGTACATACCCAAAACACGTTTTTCTGCTTTACAAAGACTACATCTACGAATGCATGCGCTGACACAGGACAGAACATTAATCACAACATTCATACAGCTCAGCGATTATTACACAGCACTTAAACCCGATCGAACCACGGCAAATCATTTTTACTGTTCACTCGCCTATATCATGTAATGTCAGGGAAAAGTTAAAATAGAACTATATGTGCATGTAGTTTACCATATCTGAGTAGGCTAAACATACACATGTATAGTCGCCAGTAATAAGGTGTCTATTCACGCATCACGTATGACAGGCAGATCACATTCGCTAAGCACCTTTTTCATTTCACTATTTTAAGACATACGGAAAAGGACATTTCCGTCATATGACCACAAACTATTCAGATAGCCTTGCTTTTTCAAGCTAAGCAGGGATTTATACAGGGCAAAACGACGCTTTGTCAGATCTTCATTCACAAAAATAGATGAAAGAGCAGGCGTATTTCGAAACACTTTTCGTGTAAATAGCAGTTTATTTCTCTTACGATATGTGGCAAATTTGACAATGATTTGATTTCTCTCTCTGCCAATAAGGTGTGACCTTGATATTTCATTTTTCGAAATGTTTACATTTGCGGATTGGGCAATTGAACACACTGCATCTTCCGTGCTCTCATCATCAAGCAATGTAAGGGCAATAATTCGCGAACAGTCGCGCCTGATGTATTGCTCCGCTCTCTCGAGGGATATCTCGGAGTTTACTTTGAGTTCGTTCAGTTCAGTCCTTGTTTTACGTAGATCTGAATTTAGGTTTTGAACTTCCATGGTCGGCTTTACAATTTCATTATGATATTTTTCCATCAATTTATTTTTCTCACACAGCTTTTCCATTTTCAGGTCATTTCCCATCGATGGCATCGTTTTCCCTCATGTACCCATGTCAATTTGTAACCTGGCAAAATCGTACATGTACCAATGTTAACTCGTACCTTGATTAAATCATACATGTACCCATGGTAACTCGACAACCTGGCCAAGTCATGCATGATAATGATAAGCACTTAAGGTTGAAGCAGACTGAATGATACACGGAAGTTTCTATGTTCAGCTCAAATAGCCGAAGCTGCACGAAATGGCATAGAATCTCGATAAATACTGACCTCCGTTTACGTGACTCTATACAAACAATTTTTACGCCTTTTGTGAACTGAATAAAGATATTACCACAACAACAGCAGTGAATATTATATGCGCGTGATATAAACAGACGTGTATATGTTGACGATAGAGTCTTGAAGATGCAATGCATTCGTGTGTGTAGTTTAGCTAATTTCGTATGAGGCACCCATACATAGGATTTTACACCATATCAAGAAGAAGTGCAAGTGTATTCTGTCGTAAGACCCTGAGATAAAATGTCGGTCTGTGGACTTTTCTCATCATTTCTTTTGTTTCTAGGTGAGTTATCTTATGTGATTTAAGTACACGCTTGTAACAGAGTCAGCTGGACACACATGTAAATATAGACATGTTTGCAAAATCAATCATCTATTTTAGCACGTAACATAAGATTTGATCAACTCATACGTTGTACACGATCGAGTTCTGCGGCAGCCTGTAATGTTAACTCGCCAGCGGTTAGTCAGTGTGTCATATAGTCTTTACTGTAATGACAAGCGGGTTGAACTTTTCAAATTCAGTCAGTGATCTTGTGAGTTAAAGGAGTAGAATAATAAAATACAGACCAAAACGCACGAACAAGCACGTGGACGCTTTGCTGACCAAGACGGTTAAAATGCTCTGAACATGCCATTTATGTTGAAATTCGCAGCTCAGGATTCACAAACATCTGTTAATGATGTTTTGTATTTTTTTTTTTAGTAAATGACATCGTCTTATAGCGCTACAGCGTAGATAACGTCATTTTTGAAGAACAATGTGAAATGTTAGGTGAAAGTTAGTGGAAGTTAGTTAAATATATCATAAATTTTTTCTTACATGATTTGTACCTTGAAAATAAAGTGAAACTTTGTTTAAATCTGACATCACGGTTTCTTAATCACACGTAAGCCAAACAGCACAGTATCATTTGAGGTCATGGCAGAATGGTTTCACCCTTGTTCTGTTCTTAATACGGCTAATAAAAACGCACGCTCTGCCCATGCAATGACCTTTTCTAGGTTTACGTTTGATCAGTGAAGTACAAATCAGGTTGATAAGGAATACAGGACACCACATACTTCGCCATAATACTTCAGTGTCAGCAGCAATTTAGCGACGGGCATTTGGCTTGTCAGAGGAAAACACAGTATGTGTACACACACCTAGGTCAGTGTGACTACACTCTCTATTTCTGTTCTTGTGGTAAATACACCTCTGAGTAGCTTTTTTCTTCAATACATAAAATTCCCGGAGTATTTACCCCACACAAAGAATCCCCATCTGAAAATTAATCACTAAGACAGGTGGACAATGGATGTAAGCTTCAAAGCAAAGGAAAGGCTAAACCCGAGTAGATGTCAGATGAAAGATTGTTACATACTGTCCAAGAAAGCAGTTCCATTTTTTATTAGAGTTATTTTAAGGCTAGTAAAATGCATTTATCTTATAGGATTCTGCGGTGATGTTATCTCACGTACAAGTGTAAGTCATTTTTGCTTAAAGTAGTTTGTTTCGAGGCCCTTTCTTCGGATGCATTCATAGCTCTGTGTGTAAACAAGAAAGTAGTTTGGCTTTTCTTTTATTTTCAACTGAGTAAAAATCTTTAGAAATGCTGGCTTCTACGGTGGTCTGTTGGGGCCCGGTCGATAGCAATGACCTAACGCATGGTAATGGCTCTACATGAAGGCCTATACACATTTCCAAGAATCAGTTTATGTTTGTCCAGTGATAAAAATCTGAAATGATGCCATTGATCATAAATGATCAGAAAAGGCCACCGCATGATCCACTGTCCCAAATATATTGTTGACTGGGTTGATAAAAGAACCGAAAATCAACAGACATTCTATGTACTAACAGTACTATTCCATCGGAAAACTCGTCAAACTCACTCCAGTCTTTAAAAAAACATTCAAAGCCATATTTATGCTCATCCTACACTGTACTAGGCCACAGTCCCCGGTATACAAGATCTACTAAAACACTTAGTTTGAGCACAAGCACTGGAGTAAGTGCAGAACAGCTCGTGTTTAAATTGCACACTTTACCCGTCTCCCTTTCACACTGCTCACCGATTATGTCAAAGACGAACAGTACAATCTGCCTTTATGATTAGCGTGGAATACGTTAACGTGTATATTATTTTCATGTGAAAAGCCTTTGATGACTTCGCTGTCTCAACTCTCACAATTTGCCTTCAGTATTGACGGTTACAGTGACACCAACAAGAGCCGTTGTCAAGATTTTATCACCTTGCATCGCCAACAGGCAATGTCCTGACAATGCCACCTGTCTCCAGGTTCTCAGCAGAAAACAGTGCACCTGCAACGAAGGTTACGTGGCGTCTACGAGTTTGGATGTCTGTGAAAGAGGTGAGAAAAACAAAAGTAAAACCGAGTAAGACCAATATTGTATACCAAATTCTTAAGGCAAGTGTTGTCTTTCTTTACGGTTCGTTGTAAAGACATACAGCTTTATGTGATCTGTTTGTGTATAGAGTATGATAAACATGACATATCATTCCAGCTGTGTATTTGAGCGAACCGTGTATAACAAGGTGTGCTGGGCTCTTCATGATGTGCCATCTGACCCTAAAGCTGTGCGTGTGTTCTACGGGATACGTACGTGCGGCAGACGACAAAAACTGCGTAACAACAGGCAAGGGCTTACTGGAAGAAGCTTGTGGAGTCGGGTGTGAATTCAACCCTGAGCAAGTCTGTGTAGACGGAGTTTGCAGGTGTAAGCCGAACTTAAGACCAATGACCAAGGAAGAGATTCGTGCCTTGAATAATCCTCCACAGCAGTGTTTAAACAGTAAATACTCATCAGGTAAGCATAATATGTTGACTTGTTTTTGATCAACTTGCACTGATGAATTTTATAAACTAATTTTTAAACTAATAACTTATTAAACCAAAAAAGGCTTTGAATTTACCAGATAGGATTAGCTATAAATGCATAGTTGTATAATGAAATGTCTCGTGAAAACACTAGTTCAGTGTTACAAATGAACTCTGTAAAGCCGCCAATATGTCACAAATAAGAAAACACTTATAAGGCGCGATTTTTTTATGTGCTTGATAAAATTTTCAGTTCACAAGTGATTGTGAGTCTTAAACAGCACAATATGACTTCACTTCTGACCTGTTTCAGATGGATCGAAGACAACAACAGCATCCAGTTCCAAAGAACTCGGTATGTCTCATGTAATCTTTTAGAGTTGATACTAACTTGCTATCAGTTAATCTCTTAAATTTTACAGAAAATATCCTGCCTGAGTGATGTTAGAATGCATTCTATTTTACAGAAGATTATTTCGTTAAATGTTACGCCCATATTCTAATAATTCAACACAAAGTATCTAACAGAATATGTCGTTAAATATTACAAAATAATGTGTTATAACAACAGAATACAATCTAACATCAGTCAGATAACAAACGTTCTCCAAAAAAGTAACAGAATAATTTTTTGAATGTGGCTAGATTGACATCCTGCCCTGTGTGTTATTCCGAAGCCTTATGACGCATGTGTGACGACTGCTTTGCCGCTTTCATTAACCTCAAGGCCTAAATCAGTAGTATGGACGTTGCGCAAAGAATCACATCCATTTGTTCTAAATTAGTATGCATACACAAACTAAAACAGTTGAAGCTTATATATTTTCTCCTCCTCTCTGCTTGAGAGATCGATTTTAAGGCCGTTTTGCCGACTCAACAGTCTAACGTTCCTTGGGACTACTCGTCCTTCTCCAAGAGGTGTGCATATATATATATATATATATATATATATATATATATATATATATATATATATATATATATATACTCAACAAAAATATAAATACACGAATCCAGTTTATATTTTTTTCTCCCAGCGTTAAATAACGTGTTAACTTAACAATTACGGTGAGTATTCATTGTTAATTTTAGCTTTATTTTCCACCGGACTTTTGCATTTTTGGGTCTGTAGGATGCTGACAATCCACATGCTGATCACTGAAATCTGATTAGCGACCATTTTTTCAGGCTGCCACAACTCCTGGATTATTGCCCTAAAATGTGAAAATCAAGTGGAAATGGAAACCACAATTAATAATTAATACTTACTTTACTTGTTGTGTTAACACGTTATTTAATACTGAGGAGAACATTATGACATTGCTTCGTGCGTTTATATTTTCATTGAGCATATGAACGTCACAGTAGGGAGGATTCTACAGTGACTTGCCAAAGGTCGGTGTCCCTACCTCTTCGCTTTCCTCCACCAATAAAACTGACGGCCATTGTACATGACAAATCACTGTGTATTGAGATCAACCACCGTCAAAGTAATAAATAATATCTTTTTAATAAGGCATTTAATTACAGTTATAATAGGATTATAAGTTATGAGGCGGATGACTTTGACCAGACAGGTTTGCTTCATCCATGTAACTGACAGCAGCTGTGTGCATAAGCGAAATATTCTGAGTAACAGCATTCAGCAATAGTAAATACAATCAGTCAAAATACAAGTTGGAATGCTATGCAAACATTTTGCAGGTACCATATACGATGTATACATATATTTTGGACTTGGTTACCTGTAAGATATCTATGAACTCATTCTGTGAAATATCTAAGAAGAAAGGTAAACACCAGGTAACTAATACCTTTGTTTATCATAGGCCAGGAGAGACATTGTTTATACAGCACCACTTTGGCCACAAGAAGCACGTACTATGTACGCGCACGTAATGACTCCTCGACGTAATATGACGGAAAAATTGCTAAGTACGATGTAAAACCACAAGCATACACACATATATTTTATATACAGGCGTTTTATCCAGTGTACTATAATAAAAGACTTACAGCATAGAGAATAGTCAGATCAGTGATATCAGTGTCATACTTCACAGATGGTTACACGTATTACCTGCGAAATCCTGCCATTGGTCAATTTACCTCAGTTAGGAGGGTTGTACTTTTGTCTTCTGACTGTTCATGTATATTCCTAAAAGTAGATATATACAGACGGCCTCTAGCACCAAGGCTGAAGCAGAACTATGCAAAAACAGACAGTGTTAATAGTGAATTGAAAAGTATTATACGTCTGTAGTCTACATTTACTAAAAGGGCTATGATGTGGTCACATTAAACATAGAATCACATTGAACAATGTAAAGGCACGAAGCCAATAGGATTCTTAGTCTACCGGTAAATTACTAGCTCATGCAGGAATACAACACAATAAAAGATTTAAAGAATAGAGAGCAAAACCAGAGCAGTGACTACAGTGTGATACTTAACAAACGGTCACACATAGTATTACCGGTGACATCCGGCCATTTGACAATTTACGTCCGTTATAGTTTGATTGTTAAACTGTTAAAGACCTTTCTAGACGGAGTATTATAAGGATTGAATGGTTTCTACAAGGGCTACTGTATAGAAAATGTAGCTTAAGTAGTAAAAGTCATCATGTTTATAATAACCACTTGTTCTTACTTGACAAGCGTATAAAACCGATGGCGGGAGACATACGCATGCATACGTGTTCATTTTGGAGTGAAAGATACATTTATTTATTTATCTATTTATTTATTTATTGATTTATTTATTTATTTATTTGATTGGTGTTTTTCGCCGTACTTAAAAATATTTCACTTATACGGCAGCGCTTTTTCTCATTTTGTCATTTTCATGCACATAAAGGTTACGTGTACTTAACTTGCATGCCAACCACTACTGTAGGTATTACGTCGCCATGGTAGTTGCGTGAATGTAGTGCTATGCGCGCTTTGTTAAACAGGCCCGAGGGGTCTCTCGATAACATTAGGTTTAAGGTGTTAATACCTTATTAAGCATTGTGTTAAAATACGACAATCGGCTAACAAAGACAGTGCCCAATGCACCTTAACAAAACTTAGTCCAACGCTCCTTAAGAGTGGCATTCCTTATATTGCAGAGTAGACTTACGTGCACATATATTGTGTTAATTCAAACCCGTGTCAATTCTCTATGTAATAAACAATATAAAACTAGACTAATAGAAAACTCTCTCTTGTGGCTTAAGCAGTTGTGTATCTAAGGATGAAAATATAAGAAAATTTCGAAAAATCTCGTATGTTTTGGCAAGGGGATAGGGAAGCGTTTAAGAGGAAACATAAGGATCTATGTACATGTGTAATATTTTTCCTACAAATCATTCCACCGCGTCATTTACACCGACATCTCAGGCCAACCACACAGGACCACCACTTCAGGGCAACCACACAAAACCACCGTCTCAGGCCAACCACACAGGACCACCACATCAGGCCAACCACACAAAACCACCGTCTCAGGCCAAACACACAGATCCACCACGTCAGGCCAACCACACAAAACCACCGTCCCAGGCCAACCACACAGAACCACCGTCCCAGGCCAACCACATAGAACCACCGTCCCAGGCCAACCACACAGAACCACCATCCCAGGCCAACCACACAGAACCACCATCCCAGGCCAACCACACAAAACCACCGTCCCAGGCCAACCACACAGAACCACCATCCCAGGCCAACCACACAGAACCACTAGATGACAATTGATCTAATATAGGAGGTTAAAGGAGGTTATATAAAAATATATGCATAGTTGTCTATTGAAATGTCTCTTGAAAACACTAGTTCAACACATTCAGTGTTACAAATCAACTCTGTAAAGCCGCCAATATGTCACAAATAAGAAAACACTTATAAGGCGCGATTTTTTTATGTGCTTGATAAAATTTTCAGTTCCCAAGTGATCGTGAGTCTCAAACAGCACAATATGACTTCATTTCTGCCCTGTTTCAGATGGATCGAAGACAACAACAGCATCCAGTTCCAAAGAACTCGGTATGTCTCGTGTAATAGTTTAGCGTTGATACTAACTTGCTATCAATTAATCTCTTAAATTTTACAGAAAGTACCCTGCCTGAGTGATATTAGGATGCATTCTATTTTACAGAAGATTATTTCGTTAGATGTTACGCCCATATTCTAATAATTCAACACAAAGTGACTAACAGAATATTACAAAATAAGGTGTTATAACAACAGAATACATTCTAACATCATTCAGATAACAAACGTTCTACAAAAATTAACAGATTAATTTTTGAATGTGGCTAGATTGACATCCTGCCCTGTGTGTTATTCCGACGCCTTATGAAGCATGTGTGACGACTGTTTTGCCGCTTTTATTAACCTCAAGGCCTAAATCAGTAGTATGGACGTTGCGAAAAGAAACACATCCGTTTGATCAAAATTAGTATGCATACACAAATTAAAACAGTTGAAGCTAGTATATTTTCCCCTCATCTCTGCTTGAGGGATCGATTTTAAGGCCGTTTTGCCGACTCCACAGTCTAACGTTCCTTGGGACTACTCGTCCTTCTCCAAAAGGTGTGCATATATAAATATATACTCAACAAAAATATAAATACACGAATCCAGTTTAAATTCTTTTCTCCCAGCGTTAAATAACGTGTTAACTTAACAATTACGGTAAGTATTCATTGTCAATTTTGGCTTTTTTTTTCACCGGACTTTTGCATTTTGGGGCCGGTAGGATGCTGACAATGCACATGCTGGGCACTGAAATCTGATTGGCGACCATTTTTTCAGGCTGCCACAACTCCTGGATTATTGCCCTAAAATGTGAAAATCGGGTGGAAATGGAAACCACCATTAATAATTGATACTTACCTTACTTGTTGTGTTAACACGTTATTTAATAATGTGAAAAAATTATGACATTGCTTCGGGCGTTTATATTTTCATTGAGCATATGAACGTCACATTAGGGAGGATTCTGCAGTGACTTGCCAAAGGTCGGTGCCCCTACCTCTTCGCTTTCCTCCACCGATAAAACTGACGGCCATTGTACATGACAAATCACTTTGTATTGAGATCAACCACCATCAAAGTAATAAATAATATCTTTTTAATAAGGCATTTAATTACAGTTATAATAGGATTATAAGTTATAAGGCGGATGACTTTGACCAGACAGGTTTGCTTCATCCATGTAATTGACAGCAGCCATATGCATAAGCGAAATATTCTGGATAACAGCATTCAGCACCAGTAAATAAAATCAGTCAAAATATAAGTTGGAATGATATCCAAACAATTTGCAGGTACCATGTACGATGTGTACATATATTTTGGACTTGGTTACCTGTAAGATATCTATGAACTCATTCTGTGAAATATCTAAGAAGAAAGGTAAACACCAGGTAACTAATACTTTTGTTTATCATAGGCCAAGATACACATTGTTTATACGGCAGCACTTTGGCCACAAGAAGCACATACTATGTACGCGCACGTAGTGACTCCTCGTCGTCATATGACGGAAAAATTGCTAAGTACGATGTAAAACCCCAAGCATACACACATATATTTTATATACAGGCGTTTTATCCAGTGTACTATAATAAAAGACTTACAACATAGAGAATAAATTATGACCAGTGATATCAGTGTTATACTTCACAGATGGTTACACGTATTACCTCCGAAATCCTGCCATTGGTCAATTTACCTCAGTTAAGAGGGTTGTAATTTTGTCTTCTGACTGTTCATGTATATTCCTAAAAGTAGATACATACAGACGCCCTCTAGCACCAAGGCTGAAGCAGAACTATGCAAAAACAGACAGTGTTAACAGTGAATTGAAATTTATTATACGTCTGTAGTCTAGATTTACTCAAAGGGCTATGATGTGGTCACATTAAACATAGAATCACATTGAACAATGTAAAGGCACGAAGCCAATAGGATTCTTAGTCTACCGGTAAATTACTAGCTCATGCAGGAATACAACACAATAAAATATTTAAAGAATAGAGAGCAAAACCAGAGCAGTGACTACAGTGTGATACTTAACAAACGGTCAAACATAGTATTACCGGTGAAATCCGGCCATTTGACAATTTACGTCCGCTATAGTTTAATTGTTAAACTGTTAAAGACCTTTCTAGACGGAGTATTATAACGATTGAATGGTTTCTACAAGGGCTACTGTATAGAAAATGTAGCTTAAATAGTAAAAGTCATCATGCTTATAATAACCACATGTTGTTTCTTGACAAGCGTGTAAAACTGATGGCAGGAGACATACGCATGCATACGTGTTCATTTTGGGGTGAAAGATATATTTATTTATTTATTTATTTGACTGGTGTTTTACGCCGTACTTAAACAATTTCACTTATACGATGGCGCTTTTTGTCATTTCGTAATTTTCATACGCATAAAGGTTACGTGTACTTAACTTCCATGCCGACCACTACTATAGGTATTACGTCGCCATGGTAGTTGCGTGAATGTAGTGCTACGTGCGCTTTGTGAAGCGGGCCCTAGGGGCCTCTCGATAACATGTTAATACCTTATTAAGTATGGCTTCGTGTGCATTGTGTTAAAATACTACAACTGACTAACAAAGACAGTGCCCAATGCACCTTAACAAAACTTAGTCCAACGCTCCTTAAGAGTGGCATTCCTTATATTGCAGAGTAGACTTACGTGCACATATATTGTGTTACTTCAAACCCGTGTCAAACTCTCTATGTAATAAACAATATAAAACTAGACTAATAGAAAACTCTCTCTTGCGGCTTAGGCAGTTATGTATCTAAGGAGGAAAATATAAGAGAATTTACAAATAATCTCATAATTTTTGGCAAGGGGATAGGGAAGCGTTTAAGAGGAAACATATGGATCTATGTACATGTGTAATATTTTCCCCACAGATCATTCCACTGCGTCATTTACACCGACATCTCAGGCCAACCACACAGAACCACCACTTCAGGCCAACCACACAGATCCACCACATCAGGCCAACCACTCAGATCCACCACGTCAGGCCAACCACACAAAACCACCGTCTCAGGCCAACCACTCAGATCCACCACGTCAGGCCAACCACACAGAACCACCACATCAGCCCAACTACACAAACCCACCATCCCAGGCCAACCACACAGAACCACTAGATGACAATGGAGCTAATATAGGAGGTAACTATGTCTGTTTCCCAAGATCGAATACCAGCATGAGACAAGAAAAAACTTCGTGCATGACTTACGTGCAGGACTGACGTATTTTCCTGCTTTTCACCACTGCATTGACACTAGCCTGTAAATATAAATTGCTGACGTTACACCTAACCTGCGTGTATTCTCAAGTCATGTGTTTAAATTTGTGTTTAAATTTGATAATCAACATTAACTTCATGCTTTGTTATATTTTGATTATCTAGGTGCATTTTTAGTTAATGAGACTGTTTCTCATTTCTTGTTTACGATTAATTCACGGTGTTCAAGTTTTTTACTGCATTCCATTTGTGTTCTCACATTCCAGCTTCAAGCACCTCAGAAATGACCGTGGGCGTCGCAGCAGGGACAAGCACAGCTGTTTTTCTTACTCTGATCGCTTTTGTTGTGGTTTTTGTTGTTGTGAGGTAAGCAACCATTTCTCATTGTTTATTATATATTTTGCGACCAAGTCGATGAAATTGTTTGCACAGTTTTGGTATATTTGGCCCATTGCCACAAGCTGATAACCCGAACATACTAGGAAAATAAGGCAGAAATACCGGTCCCAGGTGTTTCAGTTGACACTGAATGTATTATTTCAGCAGGGAGAATCATGGTTTGCAAGAATTATCAGACAAAATGTCTTTCATCTTTCATCAAAATGTACTAAATTGAAAGACAGCTTGAAAAGGTAGGTGCGGGGTGGAGGGGGTGGGGGAGGGGCAACTTATGCCGGGTTCCTTTCCGGCCGTATGTGGAAAGGCCTGTCCTGAACCTGCGGATGGTCGTGGATTTCACCGGGCTTTACCTGGTTTCCTCTCACCGTAATGCTGGCCGCCGATCAAATAACATCAATCAAATGAATAAATAAAATAAATCAAATAAATTTGAATGCCAACAATGCATCGTCATACATGTGAGTCAAATAAATGCAACAAATAAGCATGATGTTTACCTAGTTGGTGCAAGTCCGGACAGGTCTCAATAAACACTTTTTCTATATATCAGCACAAATGGCACGTGAATTCATTTAAGGTTGTCTTTAAAGCTTAAGCTGAAACTGGGAAATATGTAGGTTTGTTTAGCATACAATGCTGGCCTGGAAACTTGTTAGTCATTTCATTGATTCGTTTTGAAATTTAATTGTTCGTTTCTCAATACATTGTTTTGAATAACTGCGTTTCACACAAATTAGTCGCCGAAATAATTATATTTCTGATTTTGCCATTCAGTTATATTTCGCCTGTGAACTTCTATTTTTCGTTTTGTGTTAATACATTGTGGTTTTACAAAAAGCTTGATATAGTTCATTTAAACCTAACTTAGAGATTGTTAAAAAAAATGAGAGTCCTGAATATATACAGCGTGTTGGTTTTTTGCAACTCTACATTAAACTATGTATAAATGTAATAGTTACATAGACAAATACAAATCGCAGAATACACTCACAAGACAATCTGTATATAAAGACAAGTATATGCAGCTTTCCACTCCTATTTCCGGCTAGGGACAGGAGCAAATGATACCCCCAAAGACAAAAACCTATAGATACCGACTGGCTTTGTACACCAGTGTATATCTGACCCCTGTCGGGTTAGGGCACAGGGGGCAAATGCGACCCTCAAAGACTAAGCGTTGTGGATATGGACTAGCTTATATACATCAGTGTAAACCTGACCCCTGTCGGGTTAGGGGAGAGGGACAAATGTGACCCTCAAAGACTAAACCTCATGGATACCGACTAGCTATGTACACCAGTGTATACCTGACCCCTGTCGGATTAGGGACAGGAGCAAATTATACCCCAAGGACTAAGCCTCATGGATACCGACTAGCTATATAAACCAGTGTATACCTGACCCCTGTCGGGTTAGGGTACAGGGACAAATACGACCCTCAAGAACTAAGGACTATATATACGTTAATGTTTACCTCAAAAACCAATGCAAGGTTTTTCTCCGTTAAAAGAATAAAAATGTTTTTGAAGTAAAACAAATGATATTTGTGTAACATAATAATAGCTAATCATAACTCTCCTTCAGGTTGGATATGCAAAAAAATTGTTCACTGCCTCTGTTCTTACTTGCATCACTTGCTTTTATTTGTCTGTTTATTGGCCAGGGGTGATTTGGAAGTCGTAGCCTTCTATCAGTCAGTTGTTACATTACCCTTTTAGAACCTTACTCAAAAGCTTGTACCCTGGGAAGTCCAGAATGTAGTCAGTACTCGATGTAATTTTATTATTGTAGCAACTCAGTTCTACACCCACGCCATAACGCACAGCTTTAACTATGAAGAGCTATAAAGGATAGGAAAACCAGAGCAACAACGACAGAGTGATATTTAGCAAATGGTCGTATCCGGTTAAATAGGTCATCTAATTGTCAGTTTATCTGGCACAGAGTTTTAAGTAGTAGTAAATTACATGGCCTCTAGCATCATAGCTTTAACAGAATTAGGTAAAAAAGAAATAAATCCTGCACCACATCCAGCCACAATGTATTGTCGATCAAACGCCGTGAAAATCTTTTAAGTTACTTCGCTAGAAATCAGAAAATAGAATAATGGTAAATGATCGTAGATTTCAATACCACTTTTCACAATTACTTCTTCTTTCGTAGGAGACGAAAAAGTCGAGTGTATGGCAAGAACACAAGAAATAAAAGTCTCAACGTCACAGAGAAAGGCTGTCGTAGTTATTTAGACGCCAGTGAACCCACCGTAGACAGGGATGGAGTAAACAGTGTGACTGAAGGGTCAAAGTTACCTTCCAGAGATGTCCCCAGCGTCGTGTATTCAAATTTCAAGATAAAGGAAAATAAAGCGAAACAGGTTATCATGACAAAACGCCAAGGAGAAGAGACACCTCAGGATGATTCCACGTACAACACGTTGTCTACTGCAAACGTGAAGTCTCGCGATAATGAACCTGATCATATGGACGGCTACAACACACTGTACAATATGAATACATAATTCGCCATTGAAAGCATGCGCCTTGCTCCACCTTTTCATTTAATAATATATTCTTCTTTTAGATATCCTAAAGATTACCAACAGATTTAACATCATGCATATGTAAATTAGGTTGCTGCACAAAACCTCCATGACACCAGTGACACTGATAGGGAGCGTAGAAAAGCTTTGTATGCAAGTAAATGTTTTGCATTATGAATTTAAGGATTGTTCCCATATTTAATCAGGATAGGCAGTGATTAGTAAGCACTGTGCACTTACAAGTATGTATCGTTGCTCATTATGGTGTACAAAGACGCGGAGTTGTTTCATCAGAAGGAATACCATGTAGTTGCACGATTTATTTGCACGAATAAATGACGTATAAGTCCCAAGTTCTGCTTACTGTTCACTCACTGGACATCATTGCGCATTGTGTATTCTGTGGGAAATGGCATAGCATTGTGTTTAAAAATACCACCATACCATCTGTGAAAATGAGATAATGATTATTCAGACAAAAGGGGTGCTGGGTGACGACAGACAACAGTTTATGGGAAAAATTGTCGTAGTCGTTCATGTGGTAACTGTAATTGTTTATTTGTTTATTGAGGATTTCCCACAGCTCCATAGCCACGACTGGATCTCCTCAACATAAAACCAACGTAGTGAGTGAGTGAGTGCTTGGGGTTTAACGTCGTACTCAGCAATTTTTCAGTCATATGACGACGAAGGAATCATTAGGGTGCATGCACGTGTAATGTGCATCCTTGTTGCAGGACGGATTTCAACCGCTCTTTTATTTAGTGCTGCTTCACTGAGACGACTTACCAAAGGCAAGTAAGCCGCCCCGCCCGTGCCATTATACTGATACTAGTCAACCAGTCGTTGCACTGTCCCCTTCATGCTGAACGCCAAGTTACAACTCGGCGTTACAAGTTACAACTTCCTCTTTTAAAGTCTTAGGTGTGACTCGATCAAGGATTGATCCTGGATCTACCGGTCCCCGAAGCGGACGCTCTACCAACTGTGCTATCCGGGCCGGTAAAACCAACGTATATACATAAAATAACATAATCAAGAAAGAGAACAAATGGTATGTACATGTACAGAATAAAGTGATGGGAACAAAGAAAGATTAAAATCAAATCATATTACCGCTGGGCCTGGATGGTGAATCTATTGGCACATGATTATAACATTATGTACAGATTTTAATATCAATTGATTATTATTCACGCTTAGTTCAGGTGAACCAAATAAGAGAATAGTACAAATGTCTTTAGAACAGTTAGTCAAAATACACTCCAGGAGATAAAATTCTAAAGATGCTTTTTAGCGTGTGCTTTATATTAGTGGCATAGGCTGGGCAGTCAAGAAAGAAATGAGAGGCATTTTCACACTTATGTTTACATTTACTACATGACTGATCGTCGACAATGTTATATTTAAAGAGGTCACCGTGAAGAGCGTTCAGTCCCATTCTCATTCTACAGAGCACAGTAGAGGGAAAGGTGTCAAATGAATCATACACAGATGTTAGATCACTGTTAATACTGTCCTGAGAGTACAAAAAGTTCTTAACAGTTGCCAATGAAGAGTTTTGGATATGAGCAGGCAATATTTTCATCCATTGGTAGCCTTGGGAGAGAAGGAAGAGGAGAAAATCTGAGTTCGGAATTTAAATAATCGAAAGTAGGCATTTGATTCGCTGTTATACCATTGAGATAGTAAGGTCTTTAGGTGTGGAAGAGAGAGCCCATTGACGATTTTATGAAACAAAAATGATCTTGGATCTACGCCGACTGTATAAGGGTTCCCATTTTAGATCATTTAAAAGAGATTTATATGAAGTTCAATGCAAGCCTCCTGTACATAACAATGCTACTCCGCGTTGGACATTTTCCAATGAGATGGATATTAAAAAGTTGTTGTTGTTAAACAGGCAATCTTCATATTCAATAGAAGACCTCATCAAGCCAAAGTACAGTGTGATATACCCTTTCTAGTAAGTGTTCGCCTGGCTCGACCAATCATACTCAATGTCGTATTATTTTTGTTAACCATAGCTCTTACATGCTCATTCCATTTACCATTGTGTTGCAGAATAATTCCGCAATGTTAATATGACGGAACGCTCTTCACATCTACGCCATCTAAATGCAACCTCAGATGTAAGGGATTATTTTTCAATAATATAAAGAGATAAACAGTTTTACTATCATTAAACGACACAAGCGATTGACTAGTTCATTTGGATAGACGTTCAAGATCTCGATTAAATTAAGCCTCAGATGTTGCTAAATCTAAAATTTCTTCAGACAAGGATGTGTCATTTGCAAATATGTTAATATTACATTCAACATTCAAACTAATATCATTGACAAAAATTAAGAAGAGAAGTGGACCCAATACAGAGCCTTGTGGGACACCAGCATATACTGGATAAGTTTTGGACTCAGTGCTGTTAAGGCAAACCTTAATTTTTCTGTCACACAAATAATCTTTTAAACACGCAAGTTGAGGGTTTTCAATTCCCAACTGCTCTAACTTAAACAGGACACCGTCATGCCAGATCTTAGCAAACGCCTTACGGACATCTAAAAAATAGTAAACAGGCGTCATTTCCAAGGCAAAACAATCAGCATGGTTTGGTGTACGCATGGTGTGGTTTATACCATCAGTACCTGAGGTTTTCCGTGTATTCAGAGTTTCAAGAAAATGTTTAATCTCATTTTCACAGGATTGTATACAACTAAGACGTGATTCTGTAACATACGTAAAAGGTGGTAAGACAGGAACTGTGTGGTTAGGGGCCGACTAAGATGCGAAAAATTTACAGAATTCATTCGCGTTTTCAATGTCATTTGACACGTTTTTGCCATTGACAGCGAGAAGAGGAACAGGCGGTTTTGCTTTCGATCGTACTAGAGATTTCATTATTGACAGTATGTTTTTGTGTTCAGTTGGGGGTTGCAGAGTTTACCTTTTAAATGTGTGGAATAATGCAGTATTGGTTGGCGTTTATCATTATTGGCCTTCTTTCTAGATATGTCATATCGAAACTTAACTCCATCGGACTTAGTCTGTTTGTATTTTTTAAAACGATTCCTCACTCGTATCTTGTACCGAATATCGTTGGTCATCCAAGGCTTGTCACGTGGTCTAATAGTGACTTTCTTATTCGGAATACATTCACTGTAACATGACAAAAACAAATTATTCCAGACAAATAATTTGTCACTATCATGGGAGAAAATATCAAATTGTGCAACAAAGAGAAGATTGCGCACACGATTCCAATCGGCATATTTGAAGTCCCACACATGTCTTACAGAACCCTTTGCTTCATGGTTACATAAGATGTTTATAGATCAATAAATAGTACAATGGTCGAGATTAGAAGTTGGTGAAGCAACTCCGTATTCAATTACATAACGAGTACAATCCGTTATAATTAAGTCCAATACAGAAACAGGATCATTAGTACATCGAGTAGGTTTATTACTTAGTTGAAAAAGATATTTCCCTGCTACCTTATCACAAAGGCTCATTTTCAATTCGCTCATATCGTGGTATTTTTCCCAGTGTAGACATCTATCATTAAAATCATCCATTATTAACATGGCATTGGGATTTTCTGTTAACACCGAAGTTAAATTTTCCTCCAGATTACTTAAAAAATACTCACTTAATTTAACGGGTTGGTTAGGTGGGCGGTAACATGATGCAAGCAGTACCCTTTTGTTAATCCGTTCCACCATTATCCATAATATCTCATTGCCATTCTCTAAATCCTAAAGTCTACTAACATGAACAGATTCCTTCTAATGAATTTCCACCCCTCCTCCGTATCTGTCTCTGTCCTTTCTTTCTATACCATACCCATCTAGATTAACAGTATCATCAGGAATATCACCACTGTGCTAGGTTTCTCTCACACATATAACATCATAATTATATTCCTTTGACAATACAGTGGATATTTCATCTAACTTAAAATAAGACGACAGCTGATCATCACCTTGAGCCAATAATTTCCTGGCATTGAAATGACAACAAGATAAATTGTGCTGATTTGGTTTCTATGTACATCACCACACCTCATTAAGATTGCCATATGTATAACTAATGAGTAATGCAGATTGCATAATGTACTGAGAACAGAAAAAATAAATATACCAGTGAGGGATTCAATTTCCATGAATATATATCGCAAGTCTTTAAATAATGTAAATAATTTTTCACATAATGAACTTTTTGAAGATTATTAAATGTAACAATTAAATTAAATTGTTAACTGTTGATCCAAAATACCATTATTTCTTGAAATTAACCGAAATAATCCAGCTGATTGTTAAATCTGAAGTAACACAAAATAAAAAACATATACACAGGATGAGTTAGGTGAATGCCTAAAGTATGGCATAACAAAGGGAGGGTTAATTTACTATGAAGATTTAAAATTAAACACAAATAAAACAACGGATTGAATAAGGCCATCAATTCCTGCAGAGAGAATCTAGAGAGAAGAAATTTATCTTCATCCAAAGTTGATAAAAAGAGATTGATAAATCTGACGCTGACATGCGCTGATACAGGATAGAACAGCAATCACAAAATTTATGAAGCTCAGTGATTATTACACAGCAATTAAACCCGATCGAACCACGGTAAATCATGGTTACTGTTCACTCGTCTGTATCATGTAATGTCCGGGAAACGTTAAAAAAGAGCTATACGAGCATGTAGTTTACCATATCTAAGCAGGCTAAACATAAACATGTATAGTCGCTTGTAGTAAGGTGTCTATTTAGGCATTACGTTTGACAGGGAGATTCGCATTCACTAAGTAATATACTGCTCGACTATATCGTATACACAGTATTATTCGCATCAAATGGACATTTCGCGTAAGGTTATTTCGAAACACTTCAGTTATATGACTTCAAAATGCTGCCTTTTAACATCTGATAGATCTTAAAGATATTTTTTTTTCCAAATGATGACTTGTTTCATATATCATGCACATGTACCATTAAGTTTTTAAAATATACATTTTTAAATTTTAACAGCTGCTCATGATTTTCTTTGGCTTTATATATCCTCTTCTTTTTCGTCATGTCCAGATGTTTGATTCTATTTTTTTTTCTATTCGTTAACGTAGTGCTGCCCAGGTTTAGTTGAAATGTTTGTTTCTTCTATATATGGCTTAAAACCATCCGAACCGATTTATTTACATCTTTGCCTGTATTTTGAGCGTTTGAAATGTATTTTTGCTTGCATTTCACTTTTCTTTAATTATATAACCTTAGCTATCGGATTGACTGTTTGTCTCACCAACAATTAAATACGCGTTGATTTTGAATTCAAAATATACACCTGTTATTCTTAGCATAATAACAAGGAACACTTTCCGTATCCTGTGAAAAGAAATTAAATTTTGTGTTATAATTTAAACGATGTTTGTAAGCTCGCACTTACAAAGCCAGCTTCGTCCATCGGTGCCAGAGACCCGGTCCTAACTCAAAGCAGGCTAACGCCGCGGAATTTACCTCACTCAGATAACCGAAGCCAAAGTGCAATTTTCATTTTGCCCAGACTCTTCCGGTTGGGTGTAAGCATCCGTGAAATGTGCAGCCTGTCTTCTCTCGTGCCCTTTGGGCGGGAATTCCAATGGGGCAGAACTGGAAATATGTCACCATAGAGCCCGGTGTTTCGTCATGAAGACAATATCGCAATAATTACAACTCCTTGAAAATGAATATATCATTACTTTTAAATGTCTAAAGCGTGGAATCAACTTATCAGTATCCTGTACAAGACTTTTTTTTATCAAGAATGAATGTAGCAACATTTTTTTTCAGTGTTATTATAAAGTCTCGGACTATTCAGTACGGTGAGAACCGTTTGCCTGTCTACTAAATTTTAAAAACTAAATGACAAATTACTGCCATCCATGCAATATATGTGGCGTTACCATTTCACGCATGGGTGTTCTCGCGGCCAGTTTCGTAAAATAGTGAAGTGGCGAGGCAACACCCTGAAAGGACCTGGTTGTGTAAGTCGGAGAATCCAAAAGAAAGTGGAAATTTAAAAAAAGGAAAAAAAAAAATACTAGCACAATTCTGTATATTTCCGAATGAAAAGTAAAAAAAAAATTGCCCGAAAAAATATTAAAATAACATTATATAACCATATCCTATGCTTCGTAATAACCCACCAAAAGTGCATTCTTGATCAAAAATGTTGGTTTGTAGTTCAAAAGAGGCACTGTGATTTTAACTTATTATACGATGATCGTGTTTAACCAGAAAACTCTTGTAAGCGTGCTGTTTAACTTTGATTTTAGTTACGTCTGTCTTCATAAATAAAACATCGACTTTAACCTGCTTTGTTACGTTGTGGCAAGTTAAAAACCCGCATTTCTGACTAATGTTTATTTTATGGAGTCCTACATAGTAGAGTGAGCTAATGAAGTCACTCTGAAAAATAGGTCACATTTGGGAAAGAGTTTGTATCTTATTGAATTTTTTTTCTTTATCTGGAAACATACTTCTGTGTAAGAAAACATGTAGGCCAACTTGTATTAAAAAAGTGTTTAAAAGTAGATTTAATCGTGGATTAGAATTTATAATTGTCAATGTATGGTATTATGTAACACGTGACAATTCTATTTACTGATTAATTTATATGATTGGTGTTTTACGCCGTACTCAAGAATATTTCTCTTATACGACGACCGCCAGCATTATGGTGGGAAAAAACCGGGCAGAGCTCGGGGGAAATCCACCACCATTGGCAAGTTGCTGCGGACCTTCCTATGTACGGCCCGAGAGGAAGCCAGCATGACAGTTCTGAGCTTTGCTGGGTAGAGCTTAAGGTGTACAGACGGCTTAATTCGCCTTCAACATGGCATCTATCGAGTTGTAGTAATGTTGAGTGTGTTTCATAATAGTCATATTTCATCTGATAAAATGTGGACCCACAGCACTCAGTGGCCTGCGTTATGTAGAGCGAAACGAGCGGAGCTGTTGTTTAGCGTCGTACGTTGTATAGATGTATAGTAGCGGAACAGACAGATATGTCCTCGCAGAATCTTCAAGGCGGCGAACGAGGCGATTTATATATATATATATATATATATATATATATATATCATTGAGTAAGGCGTTACGCACCAACTTAGCAACAAATAAATGACATCACTTTACCCTATAAGTTATCCAGTATCCACAAATAAATAAAACTCCATTAATCGATAAACACTCTCTTCAAACTGCATTTAACTTCACTCGATATGTTGTAAAATAATAAACAAGAATTCCTTCTAGCACGTCACAAACATTACAACCACTCAGTGAACAAGCTTCAAAAGTATACATAGGCTAGGTTATCTGCCCCTGTCTGTTTTCGGTCCGTCTGTTTTCGGTCCGCGCGGGCTGCACGTTGGACACCCGGAAAGATGGAGGGTGACAGTCACGATGGCTCTGGCACGTTGCTTCTGTAATATCAAGTAAATAAATAAATAAATAAATAAATAAATAAATAAAAAAAGAAAATAAATAAATAAAAAAAAAGAAAATAAATAAATATAATTATAAAAGAAAAACACAAATGGCAGTACAAAACATTGCTTTGTTAATCCAGGATTTTACAGTCGTATAGCAACGCTTAATTAAATTAAAGCTCTGGCATTCCTATGTTTCGTTCCATAAAATTCAGAGGAAGTAACTCATTACACAATAATAATAATACACCCCCAGATTTATTCCCCTTGTTAAAACTGTCCTAAAATGTTTCGCTCCACACAAAACATGTTTGAGCCTTGTCTCCAATGCTTTAAGATTCAAACCACATAGCAAAACAATTGGGAACCAAGAGAATGGCTAGAATATTATATCCAAATATTCCCTTCATGCTAACCGCCAAGCGAGGAAGTTACAACTCCCTCTTTAAGTTCGAGAACTGTCTGTCTGGGCGATCCCAATCAGTTCACTTTGAGGGAAATATCTCAAAAGACCGAAAGGTAAATTGTGGTTTTCCCCAGGGCTCCATTCTCGGTCCTATATTATTTTTATTGTACAATAATGACATCACAGCATCATTAGGTACTCCGAATTCTACATTATTTGATGATGCGCCTACAAGCGCCGAGGCTGTATCCACGATGTCTGCAGACTTGCAAAAAATTTCCGATTGGCTGACAGCTAACCGCCTATCCCTTAATATTAGTAAAACAAAATGCATGCACATAAATGTATAAAAAATAAGGCACTTCCGCCACCGTTATATTTGTATGGCGTTGTAATGGCCAGCCTTCAAGAACACAAGGGAGTTTATTTTAATCCAAGGCTGTCTTGGACATCTCACATTAACTTCAACGTTCACAATTTCCCAACCAGTTCCTATTCTTTCAATCTCCATGTACCTTTTCTAACCTCAAGTCTATCCACACATTTCATCAGATCATCAGCCCCAAGGGAGTGGAATAGGCTTCCTCCAAACCTCAAAGTAATCAATGTCACGTCTTTATTCGAATCCGGGTTAACATATTTTTTAATTAACAATATTTGTCCCACATTAGTCATACAGTCTACGAGACTGAAGGTGTCACACAAAATATTATTCACACTATTGTATAGTTAACTTAGGTTTTTGTAGTGTTACATTTCTATGAGTCCCCACCCCCACACACACCCAAGTAAATTTGTTTTTTGTAATTATCGCTCCTCACCAAGCATGTATTGTTGTTATTTGTTAATAATGAGTCAGGGATAGAACAAGACCCTCGGGCTTTAATCCCGCCATTTACAAGATATGTAATTATACATATATTTACGTATGATGAATAAGCATTCAATTCAATTCAGTTTAATAATGTTATTAAATGTGGTGTTCATAGTAGCAGGCAAAGGTGGACGTTTAACACATTTCGTTCATATGGCTAGGGTGTGGGAAGTTATCTCCCTTGAATGTAGTATAAAGGACATTGCTACAGCTTGCCCCTTGCCAATTAAAGTCTAATTCTCGAATCCGTCTTTCACTGGTTCAGCTGCGTTTTCAAGGCAGGGAATTTCCAAGTTTTTCTGGTGGAGACCGGTGATTCTTCCATGCTCAAGTGTAAATAAATGTATTTTTTGGCTGGACATAAATAAATAAACTTTCGTAATTTAAACCTATAAAAATCAAGCAGTATGCCTATATTTATTTATTTTATTTCACTGATGTTTTACGCCGTATTCAAGAACGTTTCACTTATACGACGTCGGCCAGCAATATGATGGGAGGAAACCGGGCAGAGCCCTGGAGAAATCCACGACCACTGGCGGGTTGTAGCCGGACCTTCCCACTTACGACCGGAGAGGAAGCCAGCATGAGCTAGACTTGATCTCACAGCAGCCCCATTGGCGAGAGGCTCCTGGGTCATTACGCTGCGCTAGAGCGCTAACCAACTGAGCCAGGGAAGTCCCCTGTATGACTATACCTATATTGTATAGCATGAAACGATACACGTTTTCTACCATTTCCAGACTATGAGTAGGACTAGTTTACACACATGTATCAGTGCTTTGTGTTCGCTTCTTATAAGTGTTTGAAGTTTACAGAAAACCATTAAAGTCAAAAGTGTATAACAGGTATACGGGCTGTTTCACACTGTCCGAAGTGTCGAGTATATTTATTTATAGATGGAGAAGTACTGTAATCGCTATGTAAACTATAAATTTATGTAAAATGATGAATGCACGTGGTGTTTTAACTAATGTGCGGTTAGTATTTTGTGACTGTTGTGCTAACTGACAGGGCCTCAGCGGTGAAGAGTGCAAGGGAAGTAGACTTGTGTCGTGAGTAAATTTATACGTTTATGCTTTATGTTTATGTTTCGTTTGTGAGATATTCCTGAACTGATATTCCACTCTTTGTCGATATGTTTGTGCAGAGGAGCATAATCTGAAATATTGGTTATCTGTATGTTAGGTTCTATGATGTAACATGTGTACAGGCTGATTCATGTTGTTAAACGTACAATACATGGTCAATCACTAAATGTTCGGAGTAAGTTCTGTGTGTCAGATATGATATAACTTTGAGTGACGTCATACAACCTTGTCATAGGCTGACACAGGCGTCGCTAAGTTGGCCCAGTATGTGGCTACCTTGGAGAATCAGCAGCTAAATAGGAGAGTTTCTCAACATTTGCAGGAGCAACTAGATAAAGGAACACTTCCTCAAAGTAGGCTTATTTTCGTACCCATCGACAGGGAGTTTCCAAACTTTTGTGGGCCTCTCCAGTCTAAAAGTGATCCTGGAGTAGAGACATGGGTTAAGGGAGTGATGTGATGTTTATCAGCGAAATGTATCTCGAAGGAAGAACAGGTAGATTTTAATCTGAGTCATTTGGGTAGACAGGCAAAGGAAGAAATTCGCTACAGATCTAAGGAACAGCTCGAAGATCCAGACTGTTAGATTCTTAGATGTTGTAGTAGAATCGGGAAACAGTTCTACGTAGCAACACTCTAAAGGGATTTCTTTGATCGCCATCAAGGGGATAGAGAGAATTTCATGGACTATTCACACAGATGAAACTGTTTTACCCAGTCACAAGGGAAAACCCAAGATGACTTCCCGGCCCGGACAGAAAGCTAGCAGACCAGTTTAGTTGAAACGTACATGATCCAGCCTTGGGGCGTCATTTGAAAGGGGTGTTAAGTGATATAATTTATTTATGTATTTGATTGGTGTTTTACGCCGTACTCAAGAATATTTCACTTACACGACGGCGGCCAGCATTGTGGTGGGTGGAAACTGGGCAGTGCCCGGGGGGAAATCCACGACAATCCGTAGGCTGCTGGAAGACCTTTCCACTTACGGCCGGAGAGGAAGCCAGCATGAGCTGGGCTTGAACTCACAGCGACCACATTGGTGAAGTGTTAAGAGAAACTCCGTACTTGCCATTTCTTAACTCAAGATATGAGTCTATCAAATGGTTTGAAGAAGATGATTTTAAACAAGAAAAGATCTATTATCAGGGAAGCAGTTGCCGAAATAACGTCACTTATTTGCCAAAAGGTCAAGTTTCTTGGCCACAATCTCTGCAAATGTCATTGGTACCGATCCGGAGAAGATTTCTGCTGTTGCTAATTGGCCATTCCCGGTTGTGCCAAAGTCACTGCTCATCTCCATACATTAGTGGCAGATGACTTGAACGAAAATTTCAAACAGAGATTAGAATTAAAGAAAGCCTTCCTGTGGTTGAAGACCAAGCTTATAACAGCACCAGTGTTACGCTATGCAGACTTCAGCAAGCCTTTCAGTGTAGAAACAGACGCCAGTCTCCAGGTGCTCGGAGACGTCCTCTCACAAATCCAGAATTGAAAGCAAAGAGCCATTACATTCGCAAGTCTAGGTTCCTGACCTGCTGAAGGAAGCTTCAGCTCCATTAGACTTGAACTACTAGCACCAAAATGGGTAGTGTGCGAAAAGTTTAAGAATTACCTCATGGGTCAGTGTCTTAGGGTATACACTGGCAATAATGCTTTTAAGTGCTGGTCTACATGCTGTGTTGATGCCATTTAATAGAGGTGGACCTCGCAGTGGGCACTCTTCAACTTCAAAGTGACTAACTCGTCTGGGAAATCAAACCATCATACAAACAGCTTTTCTAGACAACGAGGAGTCAGACGACGAAGTCGAAGTCCAGGCTATTTTTTTTATCCGTTACCTGTTGTTCCCCGCTTCCTGCAGATCTCCACGTCGCGATCGCTGAAGACGTACAGTCGTTCAGAGAGTACACGGCTAAATGCAATGTGGTAGAAACACCTCCAGCACTCACCAGACCTGCGGTCGTAAACAAGCAGAAACGCGAGCAGGAATGAAGTAAGTCCCTCGCTGCTGGACGAGCGGATGCAAACCAAACAAGGAGGAACTCTCCAGGGAATCCGAAGACGTACTCACAGCTCTACGCCAATAAGATTGATTTTAACTAGCGGACAATGGAGTACTGTCTAGAAGAACAACCGCTCCACAGGGGCAAAAATGCAAACATTTCTGTCTTCCAATATACGAGCCGATGTTCTAAAGGGACTGCTCGACCAAGCATGGCATCGGCGAGTTGAGCGTACCCTTTCAATGGCCAAATATCATGTTTACTGGCCCGGATTGCATGCAGTAGTAGATCAATAATGTTAATTTTTTGAGCTAAGATTTTTTTTGCAAAGTTACCCCAACCAGTTGTCTGAGTGGCACGTAAAGTACTTCAAGCTAATCGTCCACTAGAGATCTTAGCAATGGACCACACTGTTATGTGAGGTAGCTCTGATGGAACAAAGAATGTACGTGCACTAAATGACGTGTTCACAAAGTACACGATCGCCAGACCAGACAGCTAAGTCAGCAGCAAGAGAGTGGTTTTTAAAGTATGGGACACCCTTTCCTTACACTCTGAAAAACGACAATGTTTTGAAGGCAATCTAAAAGCTGAACTGTGCAAGAAGTAAGACGTTGCAAGGGAGGCACAAGCCTTTAGCATCCCCAGGGCAACGGGCAATGCGAACTACAACCGCACAATGCATGTTCCCAGAGAAAAAGACACGTTGTGAGGAACATCTGCCGGAAGTGGTGTATATTTACAATGCTACACCGCATAGTGCCACTGGATTTGCACCCTATTACCTCCTGCACGTTTGCCAGTAGACTTGGAAGAACATCACAGGCGCATGAGAGTAGCTTGGACAAAAAAAACAGTGGAGCAAATTTAAATCAGAACTGATCGACAAAAGAAAAATCCAAGGAAGTGAAAAACGTTAGTACCTGTTAGTACTTGACCAGAAAGTGTCGATTTGAAACAGACATGTGAGAGGACGAAGTAAAATTGATGATAAGTACAAAGGTTTCATTTTCCAAGTCGTCGACATTCCAGCGGATAGTCCAACAGCTAGAGTTGAACTATGGGATGGATCTGGCTCAGTGAAGTTCCGACATCGATCCGAGATACGACTTCGTCCACCTTCCACAGCTTCCCCAACAAACATGGATCTGCTTTCCGAAATCAGCAAGTCTAATTATACACCTGCATCATACACTGAGGAAGAAGACTTGTCCTTAGATGACATGGTGGTGGTTCAGAAACTGTCGCAACGCCTAATTCCAGTTGAAGAAAAGGACACCCAACCGCAACGTCGAAGTACCCAGAACACAGAAGGACAGCATTCAAGCGTTCTTGACGAACAGCGATCTGTTCTCAAGCGTAACATCAACACCAATACCAAATCCAAAGCTCAGGTCTTTGACGACCGAAACTAAACTATCCTTGATTTGGCTTCACGAGTGGTGCAAGAGGCCTGGAAACCCATTCTACGGAGCAATCACCAGTGTATTTCTGAATAATACGACGTTCGATGTAAGATGGAATTTACAATTTATTTGTTTTTTTCATTTTGTTGTATTTTATTTGTAAGGTTGTTGAGACAGCAGGGGCGAATGTGGGCGATAGTCACCATTTTTCTTATGTCTATTTAAACTTGACTGTTATTTCCTATGTACAAGTAATTAAAGCTGTGAAGAGTACTCTTGTTCAGAGTAAGGTCACAAAAGGTCAGACGACCACGCGGCTTGTAAGGAATACGACAGCCGAACACTTCCACGAGTTCGACTCAGCGTTTATTGTGTAAATCTCAGTGTGTTAGCCAATAGGCATGTGTACTTTACTGCTTTATGTTGTAAAGCATTAGCAGATATGATAAAAATAGTTGGTCCCTTAACTGTTTTTCTTGCCTATTCCATACTACTCAGATTCACGCAACTTTCTCGAAGGAAAGACGAACTCGTACATTTACCGTCCTACTTAAGGATACATGTTACATATAAACTGGTGTTCTCATCTGTTGTCATTTGTTTCTTTACTTTACTGCTGTTGTATTATCTATTTTGATACGTTGATTCCTTGTGATACTCCCCTTGTATTTACCTTCATTAAATGTTAAATCTCAGTTATTTTACTACAGTTTGATACATACTTTTCCTACGATTATTACGGAAGGACCAGGGAAATTTAGAGCTGGTATAGCCTTTTATCTGTTTCTGCTGTCCGGTGATTTGAAGGTATGCCAGTTGACCATTTTTTTTAAGGTTATGCTATTAGATAGTGGTGATCTACTACACACAGCTATGTAGGTATTGTGACTGTGAACTGTATTACGTTTGTCATATAAGAATACAATGTCTATATGTTCTCCTATGTTGAATAGTATTTAACATAGAAAGTCTCTGGAAAGTCTCGCTACTGTAGCGAACTGAGTTTTCGCCCCTTACATGCGTTAAAGATGTTTAACATCACCTATGGCGAAAATAAAACTTTCTCAGGAATACTGTGCTGTTTTCTTTATTAGTGGTTACTCTACTGGTATTTCATGTTTACGGGAGTAGATAGCGGGACAATGAGCGGGTCAGATGGTCAGTCTTGGAGGTAGGAAACTGACACGGTTATTCTTCGCTATCCCTGACAAACCCGGAGCGAGAGTGCAATTAGATCAGGGATGATTTTTATGCACGTTAGTAAATACAGTGGAGCCCTTGCCCTCACATGTAGAGAAGGGACGCAATTCACCGCATGATCTGTTCAAGTTTGCCGTGGATACACTTGGCATACCAAACCCAATCTCACACAAAGTGCGGATCACTTGCGGTCGGTCATCGGTTCAACACCGACATTCAGTGAGCTACGTGCAACACTGGTTCTTTCCAACTCACCCGTATACAGACTCGGCAGGATATAATATTATATCCTGTACGGGTCTGACTGTATATGAACTGCGGCTGTATATATTACATACGGGCGACAACTATGATATCTTCGACTGTCACCAGTCGGGTTATATAGTCTGTCATGGGCCGCTTAGGCTGCTTTGACGTGCATAGCTGCCGTTCCGCTGGGAGGAACCAGGGCCGCTGTGAACGTGGGTATCAACCCAGGGAACGCGCCATAGAAACCTGAGGCCCAGAGTTGCTGTGTTAGCTGTGCACGTACGGGGAAAAGGAGTCGGTGTGACTACCGGGCGTGGTGGACAAACTAAATGGAATGCTGTGGGGGTGTGCGGTACTACTACAGCTGGAACGAACCCAGAGGCGTAAGGCGGGGCTGCAGTACTGTGTAACACTGAGAATAGGGGAATAAATGTTAAATCAAAGCATTAACCAGAGCTTAGAGTAGGGATTCTTCTTCAGTGTTCACACGCGGAAATAGTTTGTGTGCATTTTGAATAAACCACCCTGATTTGTTCTTTTAACATTTTTATTGCGTTACAGTTGGTCATTTCAGCGTTCTCCCCCTACCCTCTTGATCACACCAGGTCTGGTTGAATTAAGATTCCGTGGTAGCTAGGCCCGTGCCTAGGGCGGCCAGTTGCGGAGAAGGTACGCTGGTTCTTTGTAGCATTAAACGCAGTGCATAATTGTCATTGTTTCAGGGAGCAGCCATCCGCTTTGTCAGTTCCTAGACTCCTCATGTGCAACACTTAGATGGTCCGTTGTACAACAGCTACTGTAAATCCCAGCAAAGAACTACATGTAGTAGCTAGAAGCTTGGACTTAGTGACCTCATTCCTAATACTTCCTATTGACTTACACGTGACCTGAGCCGTGTCCAGCAGAGCGCCCAGAACAAGATTACTTTGTTGTGAAGGAGCGGGCAATATTTACCAAGGTTAATGGTGAGTGCCAATGGAAATGTGTCCCAATAAACAGGCATCTATTCCTATCAATATTCCGAGCAGAAATTAAAATACAAAAAATCGAAACGAGTCAAGTTTCAGGTGCATTAAACGATAAATGTTATGTTTCGTTTTAATGTGATTGTATTGTATTGTTTCATGCGATGAAAACTTGCCGTTTTGAGTATTTCTAGACCAGCGTCATCTAATAAATTACAATGAAAATCACTACATTTTGTTTTCTTTTACCTAATTCTGCTGAAGACATCGTGCTTGAGGGCGTGTAATTCGCTACTATTTAAGCATTTACAGTTATTCTAAACAGTTTAGAATAAAATCCTACCTGTGATAAATTGACAAGAAGCTATAATTCATTTGTTTATTTATTTATTTGATTGGTGTTTTACGCCGTACTCAAGAATATTTCACTTATACGACGGCGGCCAGCATTAAGGTGGGAGGAAACCGGGCAGAGCCCGGGGAAAACCCACGACCATCCGCAGTTTGCTGAGAGACCTTCCTACGTACGGGGCTATATTTCACCCGTGACGTTTGACCATACGCCATGCAACTACCACACTGTTGTCGCTGATCTGTTCTACTCTGTCTTCAATTATACTGATAGGCACAACAGTTATCCAACAGCAATGTCTACACATTTGAATAACACCGAATAAAACATTGAATTCATAGTGGATGATTACTGTTCATATTGTTTAACTCTAAGTGACTAGAAAATATCTGGCTAAACTTTTATCTCGGCTAGACGAATTGAACGAGGTAATACGACAAATTGCACTGTACACGAACGAATGCGGCTGAGGAGCTTTCAAATTATGGGATCGTGGCGGATTTTGTTTCTTGACGGTTGAGACGGGGTGACCGGTTCAGTGTTCTAAGGGGTAGTTTTCTGGTGTAATATCAATGACCTGAAATGTCACAGTCATGTACTTGTTCGTTCGAAAGAAAGATCCTTATGGTCTCACGAACGGTACGCACTATAATACAGAGGATGTCGTTATCAAACACAGTGAGGCAAACTACATTGATCGTACTTGATCAGTGCAAACAGGCCTACGCCGTTCTCCCGTCTAGTAACCCGCGTCCTATTTTTTAGGGCTGGGAACGCTTAACCCATATGTTAACCCATAGGCCTCCTAAAGGTTTTTCAGTGTGCAGCTTTTCTGGTGTGCATTCAGGAGATATCACATGAGTCTGACATAGTGTGTTTACACAGTACGGTTTGTTAGGGCGCGTGACTGAGCGTGGAAATCTCCCAGACTTGTGTCATCATTCAGTGAATGGCTGCGCTGAGGATATATAGAGAGCTCCAGGGTAACCGGCCGGCTATCGACCTCAGCTGACTTATATACAGCGCGACCACAAGAGCAAGGTTATCACAGGACGTCCCGTTCACCGGTAGGTACATGTATGCAGGGTTGAATATATAGTAGTAGTAATTACATGAAGGCTTGGAGGCCTACCTGTACACAGCGTATATAAGATGAAGTTTGTACTGAAATTACTCAACTGTATTTTGTGTATGTGTCAGCATTGTGCTGTAGACTTGGTAACTATACTCTGTTTCTTTTGGAGAGTCGCCTCTTTTCGGCTGCCTGAAAAACCAGACATAATCGCTACCCAAGTTGCCTGCATTCGGTGCCATGTAACAACCCAAGCCCTAGACATTCATAGGTACCAAAGACCAACAGTATGTGCATATTGTCTTCATCGGCAATACACACCCATTGTCAAAATCGGCAATATACGCACATTGTCTCGATCTACAATTTTAGCACATTGTCTAGATCGACAATATACGCACATTGTCTAGATCGGCAATAGACGCACACTGTCCAGATCGGCAATAGACGCACACTGTCTAGATCGGCTATATACTCACGCTGTCTAGATCCACAGTATACGCTCATTGTCTAGATCGGCAATAGACGCACACTGTCTAGATCGGCTATATACGCACATTGTCAAAATCAGCAATATACGCACATTGTCTAGACTGGCAATTTTCGTACATTGTCTAGATCGGCAATTTTCGCACATTGTCTAGACGCCAATATTAGCACGTTGTCTAGATCAGCTATGTACGTACACTGTCTAGATCGGCAATATACACACATTGTCCAGATAGGCAGTATGCGCACATTATCTAGATTGGCAGTATACGCATACAATGTACTTCTACTCTGCTCCGTGGACAGTCGGGAGTCAAATCTTCAATGAATGGAAAGTTTTCAATTTATCAAAGATCAAGAGAATTTAAAAAAGCAAATTTATTCTTTGTAGTTCTCATCTGTTACAAATACACTGTTTTAATAAGAACACGTGATGAAGTTTGCTTGATTTCTAATTTCAATTATTTGTTGTTTTTTCAGAAAAGCCAAGATGCCAAAATATAAGCTGACCTACTTTAACTTCAAAGCAAAAGGGGAGATAATCCGCCTTCTGTTCAAAGTGGCTGGTGTGCCTTTTGAAGACTTTCGAATTGAGGTAGGGGCTGATCTCAAACCTCCAGAGGATTGGCTCAAGTTAAAGCCAAGTAAGTGAGAAATTTTCAAAGAAACACTAATAAATACTAAACGAGAATATTAAACGAAAATATTACGTGAGAATCGTTTTTTTTTTGTTTTTCTTTCCGCCCACGGTCCTTTAACACTTTTCAGATATCGTGGATGGTTAGGAGGCAGTGTGCCGATAATTGGTGACCGGATAAGAATGGCCTACGGTTTACATGTGTGAAAATATGATCTGACTGTTGGCCTCCTCTCTAGGCTTATGTTCATGTAACAATGAATATTTCGTCTTTTTTTACACCGAATGCATGATTTACACTAAGTAACGAGATATAGTGTGGTCTGAGTAATGAATAAGTACGTGGTATCGCACAGTTACGTTTAACATGCGATATGTTAAGGGTCCACCAAGTACGAGGTAAAATTTTTGAAGTTCGACCGTACGTTAGGTCATGCTTTTCACTTCTCAGTTCTTAAAAGCTCCCCGAGGGTAATAATGACCACAATATGAAGAATTCCTGAGGGTTATCAGACAATTGCACTGCATCGGAAATTTTGCAGCTCTGAATCCATTTGACACCGTCAGTGCTTTATGACAGTTGGTGGATGGCCTGGTTTTCTCTCTGTTCCCCCTTACAATAAATTTGACCGACGTCATTTGAGTCTAAGGCCTCTTAGTATGCTTGACGTTACGCAGGAATTTTCAGATCTCTCTCCACAATTTTACAGGTTTCTTCTAACTCATAATTGAATTCGGCAGGCGTGTTATTCTGATGCCTGAATTACGTTAGTGTAAATCGGATTTCACCAATGTAACGCCAGTGATGCTAAAGGATAACGAAGCTTTTCAGTACCCGGTCTATACAGCATAATGGGCGCCAAAACGTTGTCAACACTTGGGACATTACACACGTGCTATTATAATATTGGGGGTATTATATCGTAATTAGACAGTTTGTCAATGAGACATCTCATGAAAAGAAACGATATTCAGACAACTACGTTTAGTTTTTTCACGAGGTGTTTAAATTTGCTATTGAAGCATTTATATGAACAGTTATAAAACTCTAAATCAAGTAAGCTGACAGGAGACCGTACTTCACCGGTTACACATAACCATTTGCCATCTATTATGCTGTAATCGCTCCTTTATTGCTACTCTCGAAACCGCAGTCCTGTATATCATATTTAATCAGTCGAATGTGTATATGTAAATACCTACTTACTGACACGTCCTCTCCGACCGTAAGTGGGAAGGTCTGTCAGCAACCTCCGGATGGTCGTGGGTTTCCCCCGGGCTCTGCCCGGTTTCCACCAACCATAATGCTGGCAGCCGTCGTGTAAGTGAAATATTCTTGTGTACGGCGTAAAACACCAATTAAATAAATAAATAAATAAACAAGTAAACTTACTGACAAGTTTGAATGTCAACTTCGACATGCTCACTAAAGGGAACACGGTATTTGTGAGGTATTTGTCAGCTTTGACGATTACCATCACACGTGATGAACAACCAGTGTGCATCTCTCATCAACGTACATTCCCCGGTTTACTACCACCATAATGACGTCTACCTTTTAAGTGTAGTTTTCTTGAATTGGGGCGAAAAATATGGACCACATCAAAAAATATAAATATTAATCAAAGATTTATTTTCAGTTATACTGTGGTATTTTCGAGGACCATTTCAACAGGATCCCAGATGTTCCCTGTATGTATCTTTTGATAACATCAATATATAAACCGTCTTTTCAGAGATGCCGTTCGGTCAGATTCCCCTTCTGGAGGTAGACGGTAAGGAACTGGTTCAGACGATTGCCATCAAAATGTACCTGGCACGAGAATTCGGTAAGTCAGTTTGGAACCTGGAAGCCCCCGCGTGGATTTACAGATGCTGTCACCTATTATCCTCAAGAGAACAATTAGCAAGCATTTAATCAAACAGCTGCCCATTTCCATGTTTGGCACTGAAAACAAGACGGTAGTTCAAGTATGCTTGTCGGTTCAAACCTCTGGTGACTAACCTGTGTCATCGGCATAGCATTTGAGTCAAACAGCACCATATACATTGATGCATTGTGAAGATTGTGAAGCTTTACTTACCAACGTTACACCCCGGATCAAGGAAACAAAAAAAAAAGAAAAAGAAAAAAAAAGGTAATAAGGAACTAACACACCAACAATAGTAATGCTAACCTAATAGCAACCGTGCTAACAATGCATTTGGGAATTGTCCATATTGTCAAAAAATACCCTTTCCTAGAGGGAGAGAGTCGTTAAAGATTTTAAAATCGTCTTAGCTGCATTCCAATCTCCAACAGGAAAGGCCTATTAAAGAATGCATCAAACGTGATTGTAAAATTTATCGGTAAAATAATCACTTGACGATTAAGTAAACGGTAAACACAATTACCACGAATGTCCTTACGAACTGTGGAAACAAATGGCATGTACGTAAATACATTGTCTACATTTCACCTTACAGGCATGGCGGGGGAGTCCTCGTTTGACCAGGCCAAGGCCCTCATGTGGCTGGAAGCTGGTGATGATCTGTATAATCAGATGTCCGCCTGGGTAAAGGAGCAAAACCCGGACAAGAAGGTAAGACTGACTGGACTTACATGTATCACCCATGATATACATTAAAACGATAGGGAGGTTTCGAGCTGGAACTCTTTTGTCGCCAGAGGTATCAAAAGCGAAAAATGTTAGGCAGGTATTTTTAGTCAGATATACAATGATGTGGGTGTCTCACATGTCTGAAAGAAGTTTCTCAGGAAGAAATTCAGAGTAAACTAACGGTGGAGAAAGCTGAGGAACTGAACGTTTATGAACCTGAGATGGTTCTCAAAGGAAAGAGGTGCTATTGGTGCATCTGGAACACGGTGAGACAAGTAGCCTATAAAATGTCAACAAAGGTTTCCTAACTTTTCTGACAAGTCACGTAATACAGTGGGACTGTTTACCTTTAATAACAAAACAGTTCGAATTCGAACCTATCGTACTGGCCCTATAGCAGTAAGCGATGCATGAATCGTGGACATGTGGCAGTGTAAGTTGGTACTATTTAAGGTTTTACATGGTCAAAAAAAGATAATCTAACTAAGTTGAATTGAGATGATACCATATTTCACTTGCTTTGTGTGGTATTTTGCCAACGACCACAGTGTCGTCGTTGCTATCCACAGTGTCGTCGATGCTCTCAACAGTGTCGTTTCTGCTGTCCACAGTGTCGTCGCTGCTCTCCACAGTGTCGTCGCTGCTCTAGTTTTACTCTCTGGTGTTATGCCATAGTCTTTTCAATTTGACGTCTGGGTTTATCTAACTATGAAAGGTGTTAAAAGACGGTGTACAAGTGTGGAAATATATGAAAATAAGCAAACATAATCCATTCCTAATTTACATGTATGTATCCGTGCATAACAATTAATAAATAGATAATTATACCAATGAATTAATGCCTCTTGATTTTAGGAAGAATTGAAGACCAACCTTAAGACGGTGACCCTGAAGTTCTTTTTGGAATACCTGCAGAAAACTCTCTCTGCCAACAAGAGTGGATATACCATTGGAGATAAGGTATCTAAATGGTGATTAGTGGCGACAGGCTCGTACATTTTAACTTGTTTTCATTTATTTATTAATTTCATTGGTGCATTACGCTGTACTCAAGAATATTTCACTTACACGGCGGCCAGCAATATAGTGGGAGAAAACCGGGCAGAGCCCGGGAGAAACCCACGATCATCCTGGCAGACCTTCTCACGTACGGCCGGAAAGGAAGCCTGCATCAGCTGGACTTGAACTCACAGCGACCGTATTGGTTAGAGGTCCCCGGGTCAGGCCGCAAAGCTAGCGCGCTAACTAACTGAGCCACGGAGGCCTCCTTTAACTTGTTTTTCGTGATACATATGATAGTATATGTAAATATTTATTTAACCACAACTCCATGGTAACATTAGGTCTGATCGATTGGGACATTGAACTGTGTATTAAGGATAATTTTATACACACACAACTTGTGCATTCCGTTCTGGTGTTTTACTGAAATCATTCATTATTCCTGGTGAGTGTAATTGTTCCAGTTCCAGTGTAACAGTTAGCAAGAAATACACCATCACTGCTTAAATAAGTTGGTTCGTCAGGAAGCTGCCGAAGTGCGACGGTTTATTCTGGGCTCTTCCTCTTGCAGTTTCCTCCATTCCAAAACCTAACCGCTTTTGCATATTAGGGGAAAAGTCTTAAGTATCACATAATCTATAAATCAATCAATGACCTTTATCGCACTGAACAAGGGCCTATCGCCTTATCATTGATTTTCTGATAATGATAGCGTGAACTTCATACTCACATCGTTTGGAATAAGGGTCAGAGATAAAGCCACATTCTTGTAACAGCCCTTTCTCAGTTTGAATTTCCTTATTAGCTTTGTGTGCAACATGTGCGTTTTATTTAAGACCATATCAGTTTGACACAGGGGCTTCCGCAACCGAGTAGTTCACATGTCAACGCGGAGAAATAAGCCAGAAATCTCTCACCAATGCGGTCGCTGTGAGTTAAAGTCCAGTTCATGCCGGCTTCCTCTGGGGATTTATGTGGGACCCGCGGATGATCGCGGGTCCCTCCGCGCCTCTCACAGCTCTGCCCGTTTTCTCCCGACCATAATGCTGGCCGCCACCATATAAGTGAAATATTTTTGGGTACGGCACAAATCACCAATCACCAAAAATAATGTTAAAATGTGACGACCACTCCAATACAAACAAAGCCAAACACAGATTTAACCCTGCTACTTGCACATGTAGTGGATGTTTACATGTGTGTCTTATGAATTCATTTATTTATTTATTTAATTGGTGTTTTCCGCCATACTCATGATATTTCACTCATATGACGGCGGCCAGTATCACGGTCGGAGAAAAGCATACAAAAGCAGGGACAGCCTAAGAACATCTTACACATCTGGGGGACCTTTCCACCTACGTCCGGAGAAGAAGCCAGCATGAGCCGGAATTGGACCCACAGCCTATCGTACAAATAATTTTGTACAATTGCCCATTGCTGGATTTGGTGTTTTGCTTGCAGCTGACAGTGGCGGACCTCTTAGCTTTCCAGTTACGAGACTGGTTAAGCATCGTGGGTGAGGACATGACCGCAGTGTATGACAGCTACAGCGATGTGCAGAAACTCTACGCCAAGATTGGAGCCATACCAGCCATTGCTGATTGGCTGAAGAAGAGACCCAAAACCGCGCTGTGATAGGTGATAAAGGGAGCGCATCCTCATTGTTCCAGTCATTGGGTTATCTCCCATTTCTCTATAGTTTACTTGGATTAAACATTGATGTACTGCTTGTTTTTCCAGAGTGTTGTACAGCATGAGTGGTCAGATCTAGAGTTTACATGTATATCGGCTTTATCATTATTCGGCCAACCTAAAACTGGCAACAGTTTGAATGGCTTTGAAGACGTCAATCTGGCATACCTCAAATATTTTTACAGGGATTCTTCTATATTTACATCTATGTTCTTCACAATTATATCATTAACCATCGAGATATCGATATAAAATTGTATGTACATGTATTTTGACATAAATTTTGATACGAAAACAAACTGACGTTGTTATTCTCTCGGGCTTAAAATTCGCCTATTTTTTAAGAGCCATAAGCGTTAAGCGTTAAATTGCCTAGGTTCTAAACTGAGGTACAAATGTAGATCGCCAGATGTCATTCTGTACTTCTATATGAATATCATAAACGGGAGAAACAATATATAAGTCGCAGGGGGAGGTAGCCCCGTGAGTTGACATGAATGTCAGATTTGTCTCCCTTTGTAGGCTTGACACTAGAACTAACTGATATGTACATGTAAGCGATTGTTTGAAACACTTATGCCGTGATGCTGTTATTTTTTCTATTCTGTTTGTTTATTTCTATACATATTTTGAAGCTGCAAATCTCAAATTGTTATATTTTAGTGATATTTTGGAAAAATAAATAGAACGAATACGTATCTAATGCGGAATATTTGATTTTCTATGAACTGATGTTAGATTTTATATCACAGGTCGACAGAGAATGTATACTATTATTGCTGTGACTTTAATAAACGATGTAAAGACATCGGATTTGTGTAATCACAGACAGCGGGTTGTTCGATATCAATGACAAATTCCAACGATTTACACAATAAAACTCTCTTGCATACGTCTCATTGTTTTTTATCTGATTTGCCCATCGTTTTTATTACTCTGTAAAACTTAATAGGATATTTTAACCAGAAGACGACAAAAACCTATCCAGTGCCATAGGATTAGCGCATATTATCGCCTACACCATTACAGAAAATGTCGATGTGGTCTTACGAGCAGGACCGTCTTTAAGTGAATGTCCTGTGTCAGAAGAGAAGAAATTGACCAATCGACAGGGACCACCTTTCATCGCTAAATGCCTCTTCCACGTAAAATGCTCCCACCCCCACCCACTACCACCACCATCCACCCACCCGCCCACCCACCCGTCTTCCAATTACTCATGTATATGTATGCTTGGGTTTTAACTTGCCAATTTTTCAGTCATTAGGTGTGTTAGCATATACTGTGCCTTTACATTTGGAGTTGCAATACACTAATCAAAATTCGCATAAAAAACAAAACCATACAACATACAAGAATTTACAGGAGGCACAGCTGACAAGAGTTTGAAGAATGGCGAAATGTGATTGATCAAGTACGGCTAAATATTCATAATTTGTTAAAACATATATAAACAGTATATTGTCGTTAACCGGGTTTCATCGTATTTGAGGTAGGGTCTACAGCGCACAGGTTTTAGTAATGAAAATTTCCTGAAACCAATCAGGTTTCATAACACAGTGATGAAGTATATCTCATGAGGTAGGATTAAAGGAAACGTATGTGTGCAATGAAAATGATGAACCGTATGCCAAAAGATGAGACAGAGAATCATTTTGATTATCCTTTTTTCTGTTTTTAAGGTCCCATTATTATAATGCTTAATTTTCGTCAAGGCTCGGGAATGCTGAAAATAACGTCATAGATAACTTCACTGAGTAATCGGGGTCAGTTTAGACCCCCCCCCCCCCTCCCCCCCCCCCCTCCTGTACTTGTTGCTGCCTCACTTGGCACTCAGTACTGAGAGGACAGCAAGGAAACAGGACTGGTTGACCCCGTCTCAGCATAAGTTTGTAAGTATGTCTGGTGTCTTTGGTATGATACTTCACTGGCGGCAGCAGTTTGGTGGCATGGACTCGCATGGCACGAGAAGATATAATGTACATTTAAAGACACCTAATGACTTCTCGTCGACATATAAATGAAAAAAATCGTATGGGGTGACCTTAAATCCCAAGAGTTCATACAGATATCCGCCAAAAGCTATAGAAGAGCCCGTGTACTGTATTACGTGATCATATACAACTTGATATTATGTAAGCCACCCACAGTGATGAAAACTAATTAGCAGGTAAATTAATTTAGAAAGTAAGAACAATAATCATTAGTGTCAATTTTTTTATTATACATTTTAATGGAGGTAGGCGGCGGGATGCAATAACGTTGTGATTCAGTCTATTTTTGCAGACTGACATACAGACAGAATTTGACGGATGACCTGTCATATTCTTTAATGCATTACATTATGGAAGTTCTTCACTTTACTCTTTTTATAAATAATCACATTTTTATTTCTATCCTAAACACCATTCTAGAGACCTCAATACTGCCTTGCATGTATATTTGTATCCATAGGAAAAACAAAGGAACAAAGGATATAGTATACATTGGTTTAACTCAGGAATAGCATTCAGTCGGTTGGGGAAAACGGACATTTCGTACACGCAAGTTAAAATATGAAGTAAGATTCAATAGACCGACAATGGAAAACCACATGGAAACATATTTTCATGTAGCATTATATTATATTAAACAATGTTAAAGGCATTCAAATGTTTGAATTCTATGGTGGGTCGTATTGACCATACTGATCTCACCTCACTTTTTATCCTTATTTTTACCAGTGGGAAGAAACTTCTAAGAACATTATTTCAAAAATCTTTTACCATGCGCAAAGGGAGCAAGTCCAACATTCATCGTCGTGTTTAGCGTTGGAAAAAAACTTCCTGTTACGTTAGTCTTCCTAAAAGCTAGTAGTCCAAACGTTTGAAAGTCTCATCTAAAAATCACAAAAAAAGAGAAATAAGTGAAAGTATTTTAATACATAGTTTTAAGTGGTATATCTTGTGATGTCTATTTGGATATGGAGCGCTCTTTTTCTTGAAATAACAGTCTTGTTTAAATATTCCAACGTTTAATGTAATTTTGTCTAATCATATTACGACAGTGTTCTATTTTTCAGTCAATAGATCTGTCGAAGATGTAAGCCCAACCCACGTGATTCCCCGTTAGCATTAGCAATCTCTGGGTCTCCAGTTGCCTGCGGATGGTTGT
>NC_088296.1:14576622-14604965 GCF_032854445.1 Liolophura sinensis
GCTTATCTATCTTACACACTGCATTCCAGAACAACCAGAGCGCTGACCGCAGACAAACAAGCTTACCATTCCCAAACACTGCATTACAGAAAAACCCCAGCGCTGACCACAGACAAACAAGCATGCCATTCTTAAACACTGCATTACAGAATAACAACAGCACTGAACGCAGACAAACAAGCTTACCATTCCTAAACACTGCATTACAGAACAACAACAGCGCTGACCGCAGACCACCATCTTACCATTCTTAAACACTGCATTACAGAACAACAACAGCGCTGACCGCAGACAAACAAGCTTACCATTTTGAAACACTGCATTACAGAACAACAACAGCGCTGACCGCAGACAAACAAGCTTACAATTCTTAAACACTGCATTACAGAACAACAACAGCGCTGACCGCAGACAAACAAGCTTACCATTTTGAAACACTGCATTGCAGAACAACCACAGCGCTGACCGCAGCCAAACAAGCTTACCATTCTTAAACACTGCATCACAGAACAAACACAGCGCTGACCGCAGACAAACAAGCTTACCATTCCTAAACATTGCATTACAAACCAATCAGATGAATACACAAGCATATAATGCTAGCATACTTTAGTGTACCTTCACATGGGGCATGCTCCATCCGCCCTAAGCAATCTGGTCTGGTTCCAAGCTGTGTGAAACTGAAACTTTTTCTGCACTTGTACACTTACGCCCTGGTATATTGTGAACTACCTCTTTGCATTACTTAAGCAGTGGATTCCACAGAATGGAACAAGAGAGCACACGACTTGGATCGTCTTGTTCTAGACGGTGTACGTTCAATGGTGAGTATTACATCATTACTCTGCCTTGCTTCTTAAATTTGTTGCTGAAAGACTTAATCTGCCAATTAACAAATATCTGAATGACCTCCGTCCTAACTGTCAAAAAGTTTCCTTTTGATATCAAGGTTATTAGACTTAAGAATAACCCTGAAATATTTATCTTCATGCGTGCATGTTATTATTGTTTTTTCAACATTCATTTCTATAATTACAAAGACGCCCTAAAACAGTATGTCTTTTAAGAAAACATGAATTGTCAGATAATTTTAGAGAATTAACAAACCAGGGACCTTTGTTTTAATTATACATTTTAATTAAAATATTTTATTCACATGCTTCTCGGTGTATAAAAGATATAGAAATTCAGTAACCTTGGAATTAACCCAGTGTTAAAGATAGCAATCAGATAATTGCAAACCTTCGATAAGAAACAAAGAATAGTTGTTTGCAGATACGCAAGGTGTGTTTTAACAGAGGAAAGACAAATTCTTAAGCCTATGTGTAAGCCTATGAAAACAACAGCTTGACTATCCACCCGTGATGAACTTGTCATATGCGTGCAGAAAATTAAATACTGCATATACTTTAAAAATATTATCAGAAATGCTTTTCAATAGATATGCATATTTATATCAATGGGACACTAGAATTTAAATTGAAATGACCTCACACCTAAACTTCATCACTCAAGCTGCACTGTATTCCGTTTTCTTATTTATATGCATTTGAACTCATGTTTGGTATTATGTTCTGTATGAAAGGTGAGAAAAAAAAGAACACAAATTTTCTCTTTCATAAATAGCGTCGCCCAATATCAGGTTTACTGAAACCACATATTTTTGTTCCTTTTCACTGAGTCTGTGTATGAAAGGTACATCCTGCACATGCGCATAATTTTGTGAACCAACAGTAAAAAAATGAGCAAATTTGTGTACGACATGTGTTTATGGTAGCCTCACCCCACGTCAGTGTGTGTGTGTGTGTGTGTGTGTGTGTGTGTGTGTGTGTGTGTGTGTGTGTGTGTGTGTGTGTGTGTGTGTGTTTAGTTTGTAATCAATCAGTATTAAAACGTGCTAACTTAGTTCCATCATCAGCCACTTGAGGGCGTGTGGACAAAAAAGAATGAGTTACCTATGCTTGGCACGAAGACTGCAGCATTAATAAAACACAAGTGAAAGTTTAATGTTGCATCAAAATATCTGATGCTTTCTCTCTCACGTTAATGAATGTCATTTAGTTCTAACTCAGTGGAGAATAAAAAATCAAAAATAAAGTACTTAAAGGCATTATTACACCTCTTTGAATATCCGCTTACAGAGAAAGGATTGAAATTTCACGCCTGTCAAATGCTTATAAGTTATACTACGTTCCAGTATGAGAAAATTACTTGCATTATGTCCAGTGTAATGATTTCAGCTGTTATGGGTCAAGTCGCATTGACTTACAGTATACACAAACAAAGGCTAAAACATCGCCACAAGGGAGAGCACGGTGTTGAGGCTCGAGTGATATTTTCTTATAAAAAAAAGGTATTGTATGAAAATTGAAAGAGGTTTATATATGATGTGAACTCTGCTTAATTGTTACTTTTGTTTAAACATACCCCCCTGGGGTTTTCGTGATCAGTGTTTTGGAAAACATACACCACTTTTAATTAGCTTAAATAAAGGTCATTTTATGTCATTCTATTTTTTAAAGAGGTACTTTCAAATATTTTTAAGTGGATTTCGTTGGCAATTAGCCCATTTTACTGGCAATAACACACATGTATATGCTATACAGACAGTATCTAGTCGAGGTCCAACGTTTGGTAAACACGTCTAATATTCCATCAATTCAGTGTGCAATTTACATCTCACAGGTCATCTATAAGCACACTTTCGTCCTTCTCTGGTTTTACTCTCAATGATGAACTTACTTTTACATCTCACATTATATAATTGAACGTCTTCTAGCCCTCGTTGTCCCCCGTTAAGTGAATTTCCCGTCTTAAAATTTCATCAATTCAGTGTGCAATTTATATGTCACATTATATAGGTGAAGGTCTTCTAGCACTCGTTGCTCCCCGTTAAGTGAACTTCCCGTCTTAAAATTCCGTCAATTCAGTGTGCAATTTATATCTCATATTATGTAAGTGAATGTCTTCTGGCACTCGTTGCCCTCCGTTAAGTGAATCGTCCGTTTTAAAATTCCGTCAGTTTAGTGTGCAATTTATATGTCATATTATATAAGTGAACGTGTTATAACACTCGTTGCTCCCCGTTAAGTGAACTTCCCTGTCTTAAAATTCCATCAATTCAGTGTGCAATTTGCATGTCACATTATAGAAGTGAATGTCTTTTAGCACTCGTTGCTCCCCGTTAAGTAAATTTCCCGACTGACACATGTTAAGAAATGGAATGTCTAAAAGGCCGACACAGACAGACAAAGCCACTCATATACCTAAAAATATACTTCAAGCAATATTCATTTGACATGATTGTACACTGTTACCTATATTGGTTGACTGGCGAGCGGCATGACTCTGATCTTGGCACGGTTTTCGGACGTCTTGGATTTCTGAAACATAAGCGAAACGCGTCACGGTATGATATCGCAAAATTGCTGAAAAAGAGTAAAGTTTGTTCCATTATCGGTACATGTAAAGTCAACTGATACAGGATTCTGAATTAGAAAGCTTCAGCGGAGATCATCTCAATGCAGCTATATACATATCAGAGCGCATGCGTAAAATGCAGCCATAAAGCTCCTATGCAGCGAAAAAGTTGAGCAAAAACAGAAGTAATGCAGCCAACATTTCCAATGTCGGCAAAAACAGAGATTTTTCTAAATCAAGGGGAGCTCAGAGCTGAGTCTAAGTGCATGTAGCAACATATCAGCAAAATAAGTCTTAACAGCAGTGAGCCTGTAAGAATACACAAAGCACTGTATCAGAGCGCTCTTGTCTGTCGCAAGGCAACTTTTGGAGCAACCCATAGAAAGTATTTATACACATTCTGTAATTAAAATATAGTGTGCCAGTGAAGTAAATAAATATACAAGAGATGCAATGACAATGTTTTTTGATATTTTTAGTTTACACCCATGCGTAAGGGAAAACTTGTACTGCATTCTTGATATAGGCCACACTTTACGAGGTCAAGCCACTGTGTTTTGTCTACTTGCTGTGTGAAGTACTTACGATTTATGTATTGGCCTTTCCTCGTCAACAGAGGTGCCTCTTGAGAAGCCTTTGGAATCACTATCGTCCCTGTAAATATATGAGGGAAAACTTTGGTCGCGTGCCTCACACATGCTGTAGCGGATCTGTTATACGCACGGATCTCTACGTGCTGTCTTACGTAAAGGTGCATATATATATATATATAAAATATTAAAATATCTGACTAGCCAAATTTTAATTTTTAGATCCTCTGTTGGTTTCCCTTTGTAAGCATAAAATGCCAAAGCTCATAATAAAGGTGTTTCTGAAATAAATCCGTTCCGTGATTGTTAAACGACGATCTCACATTCGAGGTGCCAAATGTTTTAAGCATTATTTATTGCTTTAAGCATTACTTGTTCTTCAAGTTGTTCAAATGTACAAAACGAGCCATTACTACTATACGCCTCCATAACACAAAAACAATGGATTCTACAGCCCGTATGCCTGGTTGGAAAGTGAATACCTTATTCAGATATTGATATACACATTCAATCTAGACATCTCTTTATGTATAAAAACCAATCAGTCAATAATTCCACCAATCGATCATCAACACATCAGGTCAAACAAATAACCAGTCGATTAACACATCGATACAAATTTATCATGTCACATAAAACGGAAGCCGGCTGAATGCACATAATGATATCAACTTCCATAGCCTTAAAACTTGTTCCTAAAACCAAACATACGTGCAGTGTGCTTTCCCGTGTCAATTATGATGATGTGGCCTAGCACGATATATATTACATGCCATTCATATACAGTATAATACACCGTGTATTAATCCGTATCCCTGACTCTGCTTATTTTGTATACACATTGTTGTGTGAGGGGTTTAATTTGCTGGATGGTGTATTGCAAGGGTATTCAATTGACACTGTACAGTTCTTGATCAGTTTATCGCTGACATACTGAAAATGGATATCTTGATATTGTGTTTCCTTGATACGTTGTGTGTTATAAAGATAGGTCAGCACAGTCACGGAGTTATGCTATGTATACATTTCTAAACGTGCATACATGTCCCCAAAGGAAGATGCGTATTTAGGAAACAGACTCATTGATCAGTACATAACAAGACGCATTAAAAACAAACAGAATCCTCTCTGACTGGCTGGTGGTAAACACAGCCATGATTGGGATGAGCCTGTGATTGCTTCAGCTTTATGCTTTGTACATTTATTTAAGCGGGGCAGGAAAGGCTGAAGGATTTAACCCAGAAAATATTTTTAACATTACCAGCCAATGAATTTCGATTTTGGGTCCATTTAAAAGGAGAATTTCTGATAGGTTTTGCTCCAAATAAATAAGCAGGTGCTCGTCTTGGAATATAAAGTACGTGTATACCTAAATATTTGTGAAATCTAACAGAGCCATCAGTACCCGTTCTTATGGTTTATCGTAACGGAAAATTCATTGTTCTCACCCTGTGATGAGGTTAAACGTGTTAAATGTAATGACAGGTACTTGTCTAAATTTCTATGCTGTATTTTTTAGCTTCGACAGACAGCCCTATAAGTCCCTCTGCCTGTTTGCCTGTCTATCTTTCTGATTATTGACGTCCTTTCTTTTAAAATGCATCATTCATGCGAGGCTGGCTTTTCGCACGTTGCCACAGCTGCTGCGAGTTGATGCTTGTTTGAACGTGTGTGTATAGATGTGTGTGGTAAGTGTCGTATCACATACGCATGTTCGATAGAATGACTATTTAAATGATTGATGCTTAACACCGTGATCAAGACTTTTTAAAAAAATTATGACAGAGGACATATTCAGGTTTGTTCGGAAGGAAATCGGATTACCATATCCTTCGCCCGAATGCCTCTAGGCGCGTAGCTGCAGCCAAAACACTGTAAACAGCATCATAGTTATATTTATCTCGCATCAGACAAAATCCTCGGCATTTTACTGGAGAGTATAGGTCATCTGCAGCCGAAAACATATGTGGCTGGGGGCTAGGCTATCTCCCTTGTACTATTGTGAAAACAGTGGTGACAACGATACAGCCATTGGACTATACATCGGTCTGAATTCATGCTTCTTTTGCAAGATAAATTCGTTACATGGTTGTTCTTGCCCAACATGACGGTAAATGACACCATGTATTTTCCTATCCCATCACTGAGTAACCATGTAGACAATAATATAGTCACTGCTGTAACAACTGAGTTGATACTGTGATATTCAAACAGATACTGACACTTCTGGTGCATCATCAAGCGAAAAACATTAAAATGATTGTTTTAAACAATAAGCAAGTCTACGTCAGACTAACCCAATTTATATGTTAATTACAACGCCCTCCGTTTTATCCTGACAAAACAGTTTTATCCTGGAAAGAAAAATAAAATGATAAACTACACAATAAATGTTGTCTTTCTCTCCTTTGTGAATATCACAAAGCCTTGTGAACACAATTCTTGAATATAACAACATATTTAATGTGGCTTTCGTGTTATCCTACGTTTGGAATTTGCCTGAATCTTTTGATTTTTCAGCACGACACTGGAATTGACAATAAACTGCTTACTGCATTAGTCCTTGCGTGTTGTCTATAATTTAATTTAATTTAATTTAATTTAATTTAATTTAATTTAATTTAATTTAATTTAATTTAATTTAATTTGTGTTTTACGCCGTACTCAAGAATATTTCACTTATACGACGGCGGCCACCGTTATGGTGGGAGGAAACCGGTCAGAAAAAAACCACGACCATCCGCATGTTGCTGACAGGCCTCCATTATTTAAAATGGGTAATCTATGAACATGTAATACAAAGGTATTAAACCAACAAATGGTAGTGTAAATGAATTTGTCTTGACACGAATTGTTCTTTGAATAAAACTCTATATACATATGTTGCGGACGATAGCAATTGTAGAATTATTTAACTACAGACATGCAGACTTGTTTCAAACGTCCACCTTACAGGCGAGCGCCTCTTGTTGACAGATAACAAATGAAAGGTTATATCTGCATCTAAGGAACTTAAATATTACTGATAACGTAAAAAAATGCAAAAATGTATTTTTGTGTGTCGTTATTTGAGTAACGAACCAGCAGCCTATTTAACAAGCTTAATGTTTAATTTTACGGTGTCATGGGCGTTTATAGTGTATATAGATGTTGTGTTATTTAATACATATGTTTATATTTTTCTGAAGTGTGGACAAAGTGTGGACAAAGTGTGGACTCTAGCTATGTATATGAAGGTTATAGTCAGAAGAAAGTGAAGCCAAATCTGCTGTCGCCATGAAAATCTCAATTCCTGGCAAATGATACTAAATGCAGTTCACAAAGAAAAAAAAATTACTTTCGATTTACACATTTCAACCCTTGAAGAAAAGAAATACAGGCCTAATATCTTTTTTAAGACACAGCCTCTAAAAACATCTAATTGAGTTTCAAAAGGGCCGCTGTAAGATGAATTCAAATACGCATAAGAAACAAAATGCACAGGTTCAACAGCCGCAGTTAGTTAATTGTACGGCAAATTACAATTAACACCATCTATATGTAACCAGCAAAGCGAAGAGAAGATTAGAAAAAACACGGGTGACAGTCTACGTCCGTACAACTGTAGCAGTGTAGCGTGTCTGTGTAACAGACAAAACGAAAACACACTTTTTTCGGAGTAATTTAGATATCTATGTCCCTGCAAACTAAGCGCCCATTTCCTTTTTTTTGCTGTTGTCGTTGACCTGTTGAGAGCCATTCAGAACTATGCTCAGATGCTTTGCTTTATTTCCAGTGGGTTGGGATAGGAGAGTTTGCCCATGCGGAGGTAAGTTTATAAACAAGGAATGTCTCTGTGAAGGAAAGTATTATTTAATGATTGTCCCCACAAGCATTTGCATCAACAGATAGAAAAAGCGAGAGCGGTGTTAATCATGGCGACAGCTATATTACTTATATACAGGTTTAAAGGGCGTCTTCTCTCGAAGTTAAAAGGCCTGCCTTTTCTAACGGTGTTAAAAGGTGCATGATGATTATCATGACGAAGCCCTGATGTAGACACATCAAGATTACTCCTGTAATACCGTTGAAAGATTGGTATCGCGATTTTTTGACACAGCACTCCGAAAAGTTTTTGTGCTTCTGTTATAATGATGATTGTGTAGGCACGTTTAGTTTTCGTGTTCCTTTTATTACCGGTAATATACTTTCTTTTATTATAGCTAGGATATCATTAATACATCCCCGTAAGGTGATAGTCACAATTCACACTTGGACACTTCCTGGCAAGGCTTTTCATCAACCTAATTATGACAATTTTTGTGTGTACGCCCATCAGCCTGTCCGTGTCCCACTATCATCATTAGAACTCTGGGGCCAGTTGTTCAAAGGTTTATTGAAGTTAAGCCAGGGTTAAATTTTATTATCAGTCTTATCTAGAATACAAAACAAATGGCGCTTTAGTCTGGACTAAAGTTAATACCAAGCTTAAATGGACACACCATCGACGCTGATTTGCTGTAACTGAAGATAAGGCTTCCAGCGTAGGTCAAGTTTGAATAAAACTACCAGACCTAAAATTCAGTTTAGGCTAAACATAACCTATGCAGGCCCATCGGTCAAAAACAGCAAATCAGAATTGTTTCTGTGTGTATAAACTATTGAACAAGAAGGCCCTGCTCATAGTGTTTTACGGCCACGGCCACAGATTTACTTGTAATATCTAAAGATTTGTCAATCGTGTCAGTGATAGAACTGATGGCATATTAGATCTACAGATCCAACAGCTGGACCCTTGTCTGTGACCAACATCTTGCAGGTGCAGGCCTAACAATTGTCAGTGACCCAACTCAAGTGAAGGGCCCCTTGAAACTAGATGTCGCTCAGGTTAACTACCAACCTGCTCACACTGACAGATCATTTACGAAATGACGCTAGTGCTTCCCCGGTCTGCAGTTTAAGTTGCTATGTAACGAGTGTAGCCGATAAAATAGGCCAAGCTAAAATATTCGTTACTAACCATCATCAATCACTGTATGTCGTTTTGTCTTATGAATAATACCGTGAACATATGACAATGTCTTTAATAGACATTTATTACGAAGCTAAACTGATAACCAGGTGTCCCCTTTTCTCAAAGTACTATACAGTGTTAGCTGAAGTAAATAGAGTTGAGCTTTCACTAGAAGAATACTGCATGTAATTTGTACAGATTTACAAGTACAACATTATATTTAAGGTTATCGAACATATAATTTGATAATATGTGCAGAAATATAAAGTAGAATTTCTTGTGTGGTTCAGATAAGCCCCCCCCCCCTCCCCCCAATAACCTCACTTTGTTAAGGACTGAAAAAAGGATGCAATTATAGGAATGGAACCAGTTATCCTATTGGACGAAACTGTTACAAAGAAAGCATGTTACCATAGGATGAATGTGGGCAATGAGTTAGAAGTCAAAAAGTATTATGATTGATGTACAGTTCTACTGAACTTCCAAAATTATTTCTTATTTTTCGATTTATAAAAATATGATTAAATGAACAACACGATTCTTTGTTATAGCTTACTACTCCCTAATTAGACACCAAATATTTGGAAATGATTTTGGTTCATATAATCATACTGTTATTATGAAGGGGATTCCCGCAGAAAAACGCCCTAAAATAGCCAAATCTGCAACAAAAAGTATTCATCGCATGACTCCAAGTTTTCACACACATGTTCTTCAGTAACTGTACTTCATATTTAAATAAAGTTTACCTGTCTTTCTGCATTAAAAAAAGGGGTTCTTTACAATTAGTGCAGATAGGACATTTGGACACTTGATTCTTCCAATGTGTCGACATTTTAGAGTCACCCATTTAACAGGTGGATCTTTATCAGATATCATGATATCAGCATTGTTGGTTGTCCCGTTATCCCTTGTTTTACAGCTAAAGATTTAACAGTTGGATCTTTGTCAGATATCATGATATCAGCATTGTTAGTTGATGGTTATCCCTTATTTTACAGCTAAAGATTTAACAGATGATCTTTGTCAGTTATCATGAAATCAGCATTGTTGGTTGTTGGTTATCCCTTGTTTTACAGCTAAAGATTTAACAGCTGGATATTTGTCAGATATCATGATATCAGCATTGTTGGTTGTCCCGTTATCCCCTGTTTTACAACTAAAGATTTAACAGGTAAATCATTCTTAAAAAATTAACTCTAAATTTTTTTAGAAGTACGGGTCTACACCTGGGATTTTGTTAGCGAACGAAATTCTAACATTTTATATAAATTCGGCATTTATACAATTGTAAATGACACAATTCGTAGCATTTTACAGCTACACATCTGGACGCTGGCTTACTAGCAGGACTCCCACGCATACTAACACACGAGAACAGGTTTAACGGCTGGATTTTAGGACTGTACACTATAAAGATTTAAGCTTAAGCCAACAGATACGCATGTGTGAGTCAAAGTGTAATATCCCCAGCTTACATCTATTATGTATACACAGACAGCGACATTCTGTTGTATTTAACATGTTATTGTATTCATTACAGATATATGCCTGTGTTGGCAGAGGGATACAAAATATGTACATGTTCGTGTCTGGGTTAAAACTAGTTAATGATCATGGAAATATTACACATTTTATTTTCTTATTTGGTGTACAGGTGGATATTTGTGAAATGGTGTGTAGAAGTCTTCGAATAAGTATAAATATAGACATGTGTTCGTGCCCGGATTATACAACTCGCAAATAAAATGCTCAAATCCATGTATACAACACTGATTGATTAAATCTGTTGGTTAATTTATTGTTGTTTACCGTCATACTAAAGACTTTTTGGACTGGTAGTTGGTGAATAATTGTATGGGTGAAAAAAGAGAGTTGCGAGGTAGGCGTAACCCGCCACCTTTTTAACAGGCTACTGCCAAAACTTCCCTAATGTGTCACAGAGATTTACTTGTCAAATAGCACACCGTATACCACCTATTCCCGGCCCCGTTTTACACATGCACACAAGAATATAAGAAAACCACCTCAGATAAATCGATGTATTATAGTGTCATAAATTATTGACTCTTGACTGAAAGGTTTCTTTGAAAACTACATTGAGGGATGGACCCTTGTCTGAGTCTCGTTTAGGCAAATTAGATGCAGTATATTTAGCATATGATCTTGATAATCACATTAATTAGTGGTTTAATTTAATACCGTAAAAAAAACTATGAAAAAAAAAACAGAACCAGGCCAAAGTTTTGAAGCATTTTTTTTTTTAATTTGACAGGTGTAACTCACGGAAGAGGTATACTATCTGAACTTATTTAAAAATTTTAACTTTTTAAAGAAAAAACATACCATGCCATGTTCTGGAATGAGAGGTTGGATGTTTCAAGTAGTATAAATAATATTTTTCTCGGTAACCACGTACATCTTAAAGCATCTCTCTTCTACTCTTTTCCCTCATCATATAGGGTATTTTATCTGCTGCCAGCAATGAATATTTTTAAAGTTATTTTTTTTTTCTTTTTTGGTTCATACTTGAACGAACACGAGTACACCGCTCAGCTAAAGGGACAGTCGAGCAAACGAATACATGTGTCAGATTCGAACATGCGATCTTAGTGGCCGTGTAGGGGCCTATCAGTGGTGGGGAACAGCATTAAAAGCAAAGGAACTGATTGGTATTATGTTGAATATTACTATAAATTTACAATTAAATCAACAGATCTCTATCTGTCACTATTAGTGGTTCTCACAAAACCTCTCGTCACTGTGAGACAGAACAGTTAGCGTATAGCCACTGATTAATAGCTATCTTAACTACTTCGAATTTTCCTTGAAATTCCTTCTTTAAATTGTCGGCCAGACGCTGTGGCGCTAGAACCTTTCTACATATACTCACTGCTTGAATATCTGCTTTGCCAGCGAACTGGTAAAAATGCCTGCTACTTAGTCCAGTAAGTATAATTAAACATTATCTTTTTTTCTTAATTTGAGCTGATTATAGAGTAGTTCAAAAGGTGTCACATTGCTTGTTGGTATTGGTTTAAGGAGATTGACATCAGTCAATAATGCTGCTAGGCCTCCATTAGATAACGAGGTCTAATTAATTACCTCTCCGCTCATGACATTGTTCATTCAGGTGACTCCCTCGAGTTTCTCATACAATAAATGTGCTTTTACTAAAAAAAGGAGAGTACCACCGGGTAAAGCCAAATACAAAAAGAAACGAGGTATAATCAGTTTAAACTCTTGACTTGGAGTGTGGCAAGGCGGCCTTTCTTATCGACATATTTAAATTCAATATCCTGCTTGCTTCCTTGGCAGGTTTGTCGTGAGAAAATAAACAGAGCTGGTAGTGTGAGTAATACTCTTAAGATGTATAATGACACTGAACAAAAACGCAAAGCATTTCATATGTAACCTGGATCGCGAAAATCAACAGCACTACTACACGCAGGACAAATATGTATGGACCCCGTGTATTTTTCTGTAAAAGATACACAAACGCTCTACAAAACAGACCTGGATTTAATAACGACAGAATGGGGGGGGGGGGGGGGGGGTTACAAAGGTAGAGGATCGAGCCGCAGTCTCAGCAACAACAGAGTTGATATAGATACATTTATGAAAAGCTATGCTTGTTCCCCCACGTTTTCACCACGTGCTCTGTTGTTCATTCATTTTCCTATGTTTACGCTACATTAACATTAACGCTACATTTCTACCATCTTTTGTAGGACAACCACAGATGGGTTTATCGAGTGCACCAGTTAATTTATGGGCACAAAAAAATATCCGAAGATAACCAAGTTGTTTATGACTCTTTGTACAGCCTGTCACCCATTTCCCATGTCTATACAGGGTTTTCTACAACTATGTAGTTGTGCACAATGGACACGGTAGCTATAATCATAAATCTCTCTGACTCATGTTTTCTACTGTGTGTTTTTTACTTCTGTTTTCCCGTTTGTTTATTTCCTTCTATACATATACCAAAACAGCATTACTGACATTAATGGTGACCCATAATGTTGTTTATGTGGTCACTGTTTTTTTTTGTTGACAAATGCTATTAAAAGTTCGACCAATGCTTATTGTATTGTCGGATTTATCGACCTAATTGCTTGCGTCAGTTTAGAATTCGTCGATAGCAGGCTTTACCAAACGAGGCCGTATATAAAGTACGGACACATATCTCAGGACATTTGACTATCAGATCTAGTACTATTTCTGACGAACCTCATTAGTCAGTTATCACATTTGGAATTCCGTTTTATAGATGGTATGATTCGTAGTTCTGATAATGTCAGGCACCATTTCCTTTTATAATTTTAATTCTCTATCTTTTAAATATTTCTGCATCGAGCCAAAATTGCAGTTTATCCGCTACATTGAAAGCGAATAAACAATTTGAGCTAATAAGAACACGAATGACACCAAAGACCAGCAGTGGAACTCAGTGATTACACGCTTGCAAACCACGACAATGCCCAACGGTGTAACAGCTCAGATCAGTATTTCGTCAAAAATAAGACATTTGGACCATTACTGGTCCGATCATTGTCTCACCATAGTTGATTTGTAAATATCAAAGGGAATGGTTTCCTTTGAATTTTTCTCACTTCCCACCACTTGCAAGACGTAAAGCACCAGTTAAACAAAGTAATCAAATGAAATCTTACTGGGGTCTCCGTGGCCGAGATGGATAACACGCCAGCGCGGCGCAATGGCCCAAGAGCTTCTCACAAACGCGGTCGGTGTGTTTTCAACTACAGCTCATGCCTATAGCCTGCGAATGGTCGTGGGTTTCCCAGGGTTCTGCCTGGTTTCCTCCCACCATAATGAAGGCCGCCGTCGTCTAAGCGAAATATTCTTGAGTATGACGTGAAACACTCAAAAAACCAAAAAAAATAACTAAAATCTTTATGTGTCCCTCAGTTTTAAAATACACATTTACGACAGGGTAATGGAGCCTCGAGTCATACATAAAAATATTGGTCACACTTTTTTTCACGTTCACATGGTGTGTGTCTAAAATAAGAAACCTGCTCCTACATTTTGATAACCCCGCTTTGGGTCAATGGCTTTATAGCAGACTGTTGGGAAATGACGCCTTCACCGTTAGAAAAATCACCAAGCGCTTTCACAAAACCTGGGAGAGTACAGTACTGGTGCTCATAAACCCAGTTGTATACAATCAAACCCTTCAGCCGCAAAATAGTGGTCACTGATAGGCATTCTCCAGTTTTGTCCTTAGTTTAGCTGCGATATGTACCCTTTGTGAGTGTCAATGAGCATATATCTTTATAGCCTCTCTTTTTTATGCAAATATACCGTTAATATTCGGGGATATTCAGAATGACGTCATCGATGAACATACCGCCAACGCGGGATCAGCTCGGCTCCCCCAATTCGGGCTCTTCCCCCAACAAAGGTTTTTTGAGAGCTATCACCCCTGAGGTCACCACCACTGGGTATTTAGTTTCCGCTTGGGCCTTAGTAAAGCTGTAGTTTAAATTTTTACGCTCCTAGAACAAAGCTAGAGCTACATCTTACACTTTCTATTGAGAATCATAAATTACAAGAACGTAAACTGCGATTGGTACATTGTTCAGTAATAAAGAATAAAAAAAATTTCAAACTTTGAAGAGCAGAACATTATAATTGTAGCTGTGTTTGAGTTTTTGTCTATTAAATCTATTAATAACAGATAGAAACAAGTTAATCGAATGTTGAGTTGTGGAACAGAGACTGGACATGGAGACGATTTCGCAACCAGGGCTTGTCTCGCACAGGTATAGTATTGTAGATTGAAATGAATTTTTGCTTTTGTTTTAAAGCCTTTAAAGTGAGAGTAATAATGACCTGTACCTAAAAATGTTCTATTCTACAGGGTTTAGCGTTTGACCTGGCTGGCTATATAGTGTATGTGGTATCATTAGTGGCCCTCAGCCCCCGGGCTAGAGCAGCATTGACTAGCAGGGCACATGTTAATTCACAATTAACACAGATAGCATTAATGAAGAATGATAAACGTCTACATTATCATTAAATTGACATTCACATTTTCAAACAGAAAAATAATGTTATGTGGCTATTTTGAGACGGTTTACTTCGGTTCATTTCAAGTCAGGAATTTGTAATAAATTTGTGAATTTATTGAAAATGACTTGACAGGCTGATAAAAATTAGATAAATTTGTAACAGTAAATTAAAATCACTATACACGTCACAACAATGTATAACTGTCTGTCGTGCCTATATTTCCAGCTCAACAATTTAAATTAAAAACACCTGGACACGTACGATGGGTGTTTGTTGACATGCTTTTGGGTTTGCTTTCGTTCTCACCTGACACATGTACGCTTTGCTTTCTGAAGTGCTTTGCGAGTTTTTTTAGTCCTTTTCATAAGATACTATAACCGAAAAAAAATAATGAAACAGAAAAAAAAAACATTAATTGCGCCATACAGTGATACATATAACATGCCCTATTCGCTTTTTCTTCAAGTTTGGTTTTCTCGAATATACCGGTCCGTTTCCGGTCTAAGTGCTATATTTGTGATTAACAGTTTTACCTGTTTCACCATAAGACTTAATAAAAGTACGATGAATAACCACGGAGGTGTGTGAAAAAAAGATTGTATGTTATCCACAGAAGAACAGAAGGGATTTTGATACACGGCGATTAACAGACCGAGATTAGATTGTGTTAAAATGTGAAAAACCGGCAAAAATAAAAGCGTGTTGTTATAAAAATCCAGATATGTTGTTATGACTGAATGGCGCACCGTAAAAACCAGAACATCTTCACCAAAGCCAAAGTAAAACAGTCTATTAAGCATGCAAGGAGGATTTTCATATAACTTGAAAGAAAATAAAGTACATTAATGCTTAGCTTAATTAAAGCAGTCAAAATATGGCAATTGCGCTATGCATAAAATTAACATCGGCACAAAAATTTACCACTGTCAAAACTCTACATTGTATCAAATGCTTCTCATAGTGCTGTCTAAAAGAATGCAATTAACATTATTTTTATTTACCTATTTCCCTTTAAGCCACATTGCTAGAGGAAGCGTAGAATTACATGTGGCCATTTGCCAGCCCTCCCACTGCTCGTCGCTACTCTGGTTTCAGTGGCTACATGTATGCTGTAGTTTTCTTTATTACACATATATAATATCGTGTATCGTATGCTCAGTTAAAGCTAATTTTACCTATTTGGCATTTGCCGATGCACAATGATTTTGTGGACAATACACAGTGACCAAAATTAGAGAAAGCTAGCAATATTTCCCACACATGCTGGGCTGCTGCCAGCGGTTCTTTACGTCTCTTTGTCTGCCAGTGGGTGTGATGATCATTATTTTTTGACAGACTGTCTTTTAACATTACGACTGAATGCAAGACATTAACATTTCACGAGATATGCCAGCTGTTTCTAACTTGCTCTTGTTCTGGAAGGCGTCAATGTGGCAGCTTTACTGAATGCATTATACATATCTACAAAATTAGTAGGTCATGTACATACAATCAATATCCCCTGGATGAATATCGGGGTGCCTTTTTTAGTGATTGTGTTTAACGGAATTCAGATCTAGATCTAGGGCATGTAAAGGTTAATTGTGCTTAGAATACTAACATTTACGTCTGTTGTCCAGAAATACCCCCCTGTCGCCGACTTGTTAAAGAAAGAAATGCTGGACAGATTTCATGATAATTGAATCTTCATTTCCTTTGCGTCCGCCGGTCTATTAATCATACTTAACTGATCATCTGATACAGTCTGTACGAGAGCAAAGATCGTATGGGCCCTACTCGCTCTGTCTTTTATCAAACTTAACCATCATTCTGAGGTCTGCACTTCAACGTGTCCTGAATATTTTAGCTGTGCTCTTTTATACACTTACTTTCCCGTTGCACCTTATGGCATTCTTGTGTTTGATTTTTATAGATTTTATGCATAATTGTCCATATACCACACCCGCCCATGGCGACTCACATCTTTACCACACTAACCTAATCTTATATTAACCCGACAATCATCAGCTGGCCGTACTAAATTAGTTCTCTGTGTCACCAAATTGAACGTGTCTTTAATGTTAAATTAGTAGCCTCGGGTGTAAGTGCAAACAAACAGTGTAGAATGTCAGTGAACTGAGAGACAGCAAGACCCTATTTAACTCACACAGGTTAAACGGTAATAGTTCAGCGCACGCATCTGTGTGGTCACTGGAGTGTGCTGTGTGGTCATTGCACTGTATTTTGTGGTCGGCGCTCTGGAACATGTCGTCACTGCACTGCATTTTAAGATCAGCGTATTGGAATGGTGGTCAGTGCAAACTAATGTATGGTCAGGGTACTGGAGTACTTGGTCACTGCACTGTATTGGAATGCCTGACCACTATATACTATTTAGCCTAGTCAGCATAGTAAAATGTGCGGTCAACGTATTGAACTGTGTGGTCGGTTTACTGTATTGTATAACAACTTTACTGTATTCCCTTGCTACAGAACTGTATCTCATGTATATATATATATATATATATATATATATATATATATATATATATATATATATATATATATATATATATATATATATATATATATATATATATATATATATATGGTGAAAGCCATAAGCAAAAGCATTAGGAAAGCAATAAAAATATTGTTAGCATATAGCAGGGTGTGTTACTAACCTTGAACTGTGGCTAGAGCAGCGACTGTAATACCCATCATCAGTTCGAGAGGAACTACTTTTCTCATCGGGATCCTTCCGCCTACAATTGTTAGAAATTGGAAGTTAGAGAAAAATCATTTCCAGTTGCATTATTTAAGGGCATAGCAAAATTGCGAAGAGTGTGCGTTAGTATTCAGGCCTCACACTTTCAATTAAACATGTCCGCCTTCCCATTAGTGAAGTTAGTTTTGACTAACAAATGTTAGAAAGTGTGTCATTCACAAGCATTTTGGAGACATTCCAAGCACAGAATTACATAGAGATGTCAGTTTTGATGTTTTAAGCTAATTCATACTTTCATTTTGATGTCGGGATAGGCAGAAATTTCGAAGCCTGAAATACACACTCGGGTGTTACCCATAATAAATAAAAATGCCATATAGCATGAGAAAAAAGGAGATAAAACATATCGTTGTAAACTGAGGAATGTGTAATAGGAAGACATTCTGAAAAGGCGCAAATTTTATGTCACGACAATTAATATGACATAATCTCTCTAATCCGACATTGTTAGCTACATTTGCATTTAATCCCACTTCATTGAATTTCTTTCTCTGTAAATATTTTAAAGGGCACCAAATATATCTCGCCCTTTTTGTAATTATTTCAATGGAAAAAATGCGAAATTTTTGCCTACATTGCTAATTTTTACACTTTAAGTCGAAATCGTGTAAATCTCTGAGAACATGTCCACAAACAGAGAAGGGGTAATGCAGAGCAGGGAAAGGGTGTTACATCCACGATAGGCCAAAAACTGAGCGTGTCTAACATAACATCTGTGTTCGGATCCAGTTATTAATACTCGGATTATCATTTCTCTTCAAACAGACAAATCTTGTAAGTACGCTGTAAATGTCGGATTAAAGAGTCTGGTGAGGCGTTATAAACATTATAGCAAGTGAGAAACAATATAAATAAAAAACAGCTTTGATAAAGTTTTACAACTAACAATAGATACATATGTAAGGATACTTGTATATGCACAAGATCTGCCATCGTTAAATCTCTCAATGCAAAACAGAACTATTTCGACGCTGTGGAGTACAGCTCTACAGCGGGCACAGTCTTTATGCATTCTCTAGCGGCTATGTGTCATCATATCACATCGCCCTCAGAACTATGAATTCCGGTATTCAATGTCATCGGCCGAGTCAGTATCTACCACACGAATCGCTGGGACAGAAAATATTATAATAATGTGGAACAGAGTAACATCATGACATATTGAATATTAACTATTCGACAGCTCTACATTCTGTGTGACATTGACGAAAAACACTGTTTGTTTTATCCACAATACAGCATGCATACTCCAGAGGACACTATGATGAGTTGCTACATACTTGGGCATCCTCGATTGTCTAAAATAAAACCACACATTTGTGTCCGCCCATATTTAGAACTGTGCAATGCCAATTTTAACTGCCTCAGGCCAGAAATACATCGAAGGCCAGAATTAGCTATGCCTGACTGATTTGTACACAAGTCCGTGTTTCGAATATGAATCAGCTTAACTTAAACATATGACCGACACACGCAGATATCCACTTCCATTTAACACTGATCATATACAGATACAAAACATCCCTAACTATCTTGCACAAAACTCGCACAATTCATTGCGTGTCTTACGTTTTCACTGCTGTTTCAGGTGGAATTGCCGATCCATTCCGCCTCGGGGAGAGGTCTTTCAGCAGCTGATCGTAGACACTCTCCCAAATTTTCTTGGCCATGAAGCTTTCCTTAAGACGTCTCATGGATCCGGTTTCTTGCGAGCGCTTTCTTTCAATTTTGCGTCTCGCTAGAGGACCTCGTTCGTGTTTTAAATGCTTCTGTATTGCATCCTCCAACTCGTCGATTTCCTCCGGCGACGAGTCTCGACGCCGGTCCTGAGCTTTCTGTTTTTGTCTGTTCCCTTTGCGACGTCGCATTGTCGCAGATTCCTCTTCGTCTGAGGACAAAGATTCTCCTTGAGCAAGTGCACTCATGGATTTTGGCCTTGGCAACCGTTCCTTTTTCAGTTTGGTATTGCTATTACCGTTGGCAACGGCAATAGAGTTTCGGTCACGTGGTTGTAATGGTCGTCGTCTTATTCTCTCCTCTGGCTCCGCTAGAGAATGTCTGGACCTCGGCTGATTAGAATATCTCTGGGACTCGGAAAATTCCGCTATAGAGTCGTAAGTCAAGTCACTCATGGATTGTGGACGTCTTAAGTTTGGATGCCCTTTGAAATGGTACATGTCGCACCCATAGTCTACTTTCATTGTACTTTTATCAATTTTACCAAAGGACGGCTCTTCGGTTAAGGGACGATCGTGCTTTTCTCTGCGCTTGTATCGGCGCCGCCGTTCGGCGTTGTCTATTGGCTCACTTGTTCGTCTCCGATCAGCTTCCATACGGTATCGGGTCTCTTCGCGCGACTCCGTTCGCTTCCGGCGCTCAGGTCGGCTGTTATGGGATTTCATCGTGTTATACATTTCTTGCTCCTCCTCCTCGGAAGTATCAAGGTAGGGCATTGATCGGCTTCGCTTGCCCATACCGTTTTGCTTTCTTTTCCCCAATTCAGCTAACTCCATTTTGCGTAGACATTCAGCTTCCTCCATTCGTCTTTGATATTCGCCTAAAGAAATAAATGTGGGTAAATCTATTTCCGAGTCTGCGTCGTAACGTTTATTTCTATCCTTAGCAATTCTTTCCTTAGCACTGGCAGCATAACGTCCATTTGTCGTGATTATTTTGGTTTTCCCCTGAGGTACTGGCGCAGAAGCTACCGACATGTCTTCGCTTGCCGACACCGACGACCTTTTGTCACCTTTGGCGTAGTTATCCTTAGGTTTTCGCTTCAAAAGTTTTGGTAGTGCGGCTATAGTATTCCATCTTTTCCCTTTTAGTCCAAAAAGGTTACTCAGTCGGCCTCTGGGTTTGGACGTGTTTGCCATTTCGGGATAAGAGTGCACTGTTTTTACATCGGAGGGCTGAGCACTGTGAACAGGCCTGGACATTGTGCTGTAGTCCTCACCTACCTCGATGTACAGCTGAGATGGATGGAGCTTCTCTCCGTTGGATATGTCTTCAGGAACGTCCTGGAAAGTGGCAGAGGAAGCCGCAGCCTCAGAACTGCTGTCTACGTAAAAATCGACAGGTTTTGGTGTCAGGGCATGTCTGACTCGCCAGGTCAGTTTTCCTACAGCACTAAACACACGGTTTGGTATACTCTTGTTCCGGTGTGAGGTCCTGCGACTGGTTTCACTTCCTGTAGATAGGTCTGCAACGCTTTTACTTCGACCACGGTCAGCGTTTGACTTTTTCTGATGGACAGATGGCGAGTGTGTGGTGTTTACCGTAAACACAGCAGTACTGTGACGCCGTAGTCTTTTGGAATCCCTGAGACTGTCCGCTGCCTCAGCGTCAGAGGGAGGATCGAACCCTTCTGACAGTCGCCTTACAGCGGGACGAACCAACAAATTCTCATCGACGTTTTGTAAGTCCTCAGAATCGATGTAAATGGAATGAGTTTTTGCGACCTCACAATAATTCACGTCCCCGCTGTAAGTTTTGTTTATGGTATCTTCTTCCTCCGTATCAACTGCTTCCTCTACTGACACTTCGTTGTCAAGACTAGAATCGCCTTTGAAGTTGCCCTTGTTTCGTGAAGACGTTAGGGCTGTCACTGTCGGATGCCGGCCGTTGTCTTCTCGACTGTCAAAATCGGGGTTGTTGCTTGCCCTGATGCATTGTCCCCGGCTATCAGATCCATTTGGTGGGTATTCACCCTCAGATGCCGGACTGCTGTCTCCGTCTACCCCTTCGTGTCTGTCCCTGTGACGACCTTGCCTGACTGACACACAGTCCACCGCATCAGTTCTCACAGCCTCTATCTCTCGCCTTTCACGCTCCAGTGACAAACCTGTATAACAAGTCCCTATCTCACTACCACCATCGTTTTTCACCTCACGTCTGACATCATTCAATATACGATCACAATAATCGTGCATAGATGTAGACCGCTGTTTATTACTCCTACAACTTGTTCTTTTAACGCCTGCTTTTCTTCGTTGAACTTTTTCATTGGACAATTTTCCCCCGTTGTCAGATAAGTCTTCATATTCAGGTTCGCTGCCGAATGATTCCGAAGTTCGACTTCCTGTCTCCGGGCTCTCCCGAGAGTGGTCACTGCTCGTACAACTATCGCGAGCATTTAGATCAACACTAACATAAACATTTTCCCTCCTAGCAAAACTCTGATCGGATGCAGTATTTCCTCCATTATCCACATAGACCGAATAAACATCTTTTAATGTCGGCGAACAGTTGCTATTTTCTGTGATGTTTTCTTTGGCTTCGGCAGCCATTAATTTCGTCAACTTTTTTCTCCTCGGTGGTGGCACTATGGTCCGTATTTCAGTGGCACAGCTGTTGTTGTTGTTATTATTACTAGTCACTGGTTTCACTCGTTCGTATTCCAACGATTCAGAATCGTTTCCGCAGATATCAGTTTCAGTGTCGGTGGGTAAGTCCTGTTCCCTGCCGTCCCCCGTGCCCCACAGTTGATTCATGTGCTCTGCCATGTGCTGACCGCGCAGAGAGCTCTGTACAGAGCTCATCTAAATCGTCCCAGTTGTTTTTATAACGGGGCCAAAGTAACTTCTTCCAGTGACGTGAATGACCTGACATCGTCCTTCCTGACTACGGGCGATATTGGCGATTTCGTCGATAAAGTTCAGGTCGTCTTCAAAGTCATTGTGCTGTTCGTATCGGGCCATGACGACTGCAAGTTCAACCCCCTAAACCACACTTCAGTTCAATTAGATACGACTTTAGCCGCTTGGGACACCTTCGATAGCCTTGCCTTCAAGAAAGCTGCCATTCCCTGGCGATTTAAAACACGATAATCATCCATCATTGCACGGCAGATAGTGTAACTCCAATCACATCTGTAACAGTCTTGCTGACAGTATTCACGAAGAACGTAACATTTGTTGTACGTCCGTTCACATCAACACAGGGTTAGGCTCTATCAGCATGTACGCTATCAGCAGAGGAATTGCGTATTCACTGCTCTAAATATACACCAAGCTATATGCGCATAATGATGACAGGCTGTCGAGAAGCACGACAAGTTCAGGATATCTGTATACATGCAAACCAGTAGCTTTCCTGCCGAGTGTCCCCCATGCATGGTGAACTGAGGTCCTCACAGATGAATATTCAGAAACCGTATATGCCTGGTGATGTTAATACACCCCAATTAAACACAACGGGTAGGCGTTTGGTTTAAATCACTGTTAGACACGAGCCCCTGCTAGAAAGCCCTTTAGGGAGAAGAGCGACTATCGGGCGTGAAGTCTTCGGCTAAGAGAGGCGTTCTATCGAGGGAAAAATCTCCGTCGCTAACAGCTCTCCCGTAAGCCCTGCACCGTAGGTAGCTTGGAGCGGTTTGTCAAAAGCTGGACTGGAATCCGGTTCGAGCTTTCAAGAAAAAAAATAGAAAGCAGAGGAATGGAACAGATGTATATATGCCTTTACACGGATGGGCCTTCTCACATCAAATGAGCAAACCAGTATTCACGGACGGCTGGTCACGCTTCGTGAGTTATTTTTACGCTTGACAGATTTTCTTTCTTTAGTTTGTTTAATTATTACAAAACGCTGTATTTTTCATAGCAATAATAGCAAAAACAAAGAGAAAGCTCTCGAGACAAAAGCTTAGCAGAGAAAGTCACATGTAATCGCAGTATGTTTTTGAAAGGCTAGGTAATGCAGGTCTCAAAATTCTGATTTCAGTTAGGTTTTTGGACATGATCATCGTTAACCCATGCAGTTAATACCGGCGTCTCTTTGCCTTTTTAAATTCCAGCCAAAACAAGTGCTTTTGGATACAGCCCACTTGACGTGCATAAGGTGAAAATGAGCATTTTTTGTGGTTTGGTCAAAAATGTTTTTGGCACAGTGTTTTCTTCAATATCCACCCAGAAAATGTCAGGAAAGTACAGGATTGTTTTATGTTCACATAAATGATTTACAATTAGGTAACAACATTGTATTTTTATGTTGATGTATATGAACATATGATTCGCGCTAACCCAATAAGATATGACAAGGAATGTCATGATAATGAAAATCTCAGTGCCCTCGCAGAGAAAACAGTTGACTTTCGACAGGTATCTGACCAACCTTTTTACAAAATGGGACACCAGGACTGGCTAGAAGTGGATTCGAACACGCTGCTTTCCCTTATACATGGCAAACTCAAGCCTATCATAACTTAAATAGACAGAGCTTGCTTGCACAGATATATGCATGAAAAATTTTAATTATACATATAATTGAAAATCCCAATACCCATTGCAATTACTGGTTATGTTTTCTCGAGTACGGCGTTAAAACACCAATCAAATAAATAAATAAATAAATAAATAAATAAATAAATAATATAAATAAATAAATAAATAAATGCCGTGAAATCAGTTTGTTTGCTTGTTTGTGTAAGATAAAACACTTTGGACAATATTTGGTAACTTCCCATGGACTTTTCACGAATATAACTTATTGACAACACTTCATCACTTGGAACCACATTCAGTCGATATCAAAGCCAGTGAAGTGATCTTCCTGTACACTTACATGTAGTTATCTCATACCAATGATCCCTGGCCCTTTGACTGCAAATGCGATTAAAGTTCTCGCCGACCATATACATGTAGTTAATGACAGATGGCATAGAGAGTGAAACGAGAGGAGCGAAGGCGGTTTGATAACTGGTAAATGGTCACGCGTAAGTAGTACATAAAATACTTCCTCTGCGTAAATTTCTGTCAGTCAGGATTTTGTTCTAATGTCCAAAGCATAAATAGCTAGCAAATTATACGCACTATCGTCTATTTCATTTAGAGAGTCGCCTATATTCAGCTGTCGGTAAAATCAGTTATGCTACGATGGCCTTTAGCCAGTGTCACGTATAACCCAACCTCTACACACTACTGACTTGGATGTCCATATTATTACAAAGAAACTGCAGCTAGAATACTTTTTTCTAGTTCATAATGTTGAAGTCCATAAGCTTAGTTTCATGGACTTTATGGACCAAGAAACTCATTGCCTCGGGTGACATCATATTTATTTTAAAAACAAGTTGCATGCTGGACAGTGGAGAGCAATTGCAGTCATGTTATTTACACTTTGATAAACGTCACTGACCTAGAATTACTCAAAATGCTGTGCTTCAGGATTTCCAACCAATAAGGTCGGGCGTCGAATCCAGGTCTTGGTTTTGCCACGGTTTTAAGTCACAAGCTTTGTCGTACTCATAGCGAAGGACGGTTTCACTTTGGGCTCTCCTCCACCATAAACGGATCATCGACTAGTATTTATTTAATTATTTATTTAGTGGGATTTTTAGCATTGTATTCTCAAGAATATTTTAGCAATATGCTGTTTTTATTTATTTGTTCGATTGGTGTTTTACGCTGTACTCAAGAATATTTCACTTATACGACAGTGGTCAGAATTATGGGTGGGAGGAAGTGAACAGAGCCGGCGGGGGGGGGGGGGGGGGGGGGGGTGCACACCACCATTTGCAGGTTGCTGGAAGACCTTCCCACGTACTGCCGGAGAGGAAGCCAGCATTAGCTGGACTTGAACTTACAGCGACAGCATTGGTGAGAGGGCCATTAGGGTGCGCTAACCAATTGAGCCACGGAGGCCCCCCTAATAAGGCTGTAGGAAACAGGGCAAAACCGCGTGGATAACCCACGATCTTCAGATGGTTTCTAACCGACCTTCCCATGTACTGTCGACCTGTATTTATTTATTTCATTATATTTTTACGCCGTTCTTAACGATATTTTATTTGACGACGTAAAAAAATTGAGTGCGACGTTAAATGACAATAAAGTATAAATGAATAACCTTGATTCTATCTGACTGAAATTTTAATGCTTACCATTACCGAAAGATTACCATCCCGAAAATAATCGGTGTTTTAATAAACATATCCCGTCTGAAACGTCAAAGTGATGACGTAATCTTAATCACTTGAAATAACTGATTCAGATACCTTTCTTTTTTTTTCAGTTAATACGATAGCAAAGCTGTCGAAATGACATTGTCGGTTAAATTTATATTTATTTAAGTTTGAACATTGCCGTCATTCATAAAGATAAGTTTGTATCTTCAGGGACAAATGTAAATATCTTTTATCTTTGCTATTGCAGTCTAGACTTTTAAAACAAATTTAGCAAATTGCCAAATTGCAGATTGCCTATATCGATATGTCTAGAGATAAAATGGAAGAAAAGAAAAAGCCAAATGCCAATGAAAGTTAAAAAACTGATAAGGGAGATCAGTTTTGTGCTCGACAAACCACATTCAGGTGCAAACAATTTTAATTATTTCTTTAACACTTTTCTGCATGATTAACTTCCTCATATAATGAACTCCCTTATTGGACATTTCTTTAAGAAAATTATATCCTACAGATTTGTATCTTAAGATATAATGACAAAAACTTACGCAACTATAAATTAAAATTGCAAAAAAAGACGATACGTTTTTTTTGTAGAAATGGCGTAGCCCGGGTTAAATTAAACAGCACGATCTGCTCAGATGTAATCAGTTAGTTTGGGCTTAATCTTAAAACAGAGTGTAGTATTATTCTATACCACATTTGAGTAGTCACGTTTACCTTATCGCCGGAAACAACGCTAACAGCGAAACAGCATATCAGTGAAACAACGTAACAGTGTGAAACTCAGCTATTGCATGCATGTTTTTTGGTGTGTTTTTTTTTTTTTTTTTTTTTTTCATTTAGATAGACCTTTAATTTTGAGGTTTGGTTTCATAAATCCTCAGCTAAATTGCTTCTGTATATGTATTATGAAACTAGAGAGCAGTATGTGTAATTATCAACGTTATATTTATTTATTTACTTTTTTCTTGGTTTGTTTATTTATACGTCGTTTTACACCGTTCTTAAAAATATTTCACTTATACGACTGTGGTCAGCATTAAGGTCGGAGGAAAGCGGGCAGAACCCGAGAAAAAAAACCACCACCATCCTCAGGTTGCTGGAAGATCTTCCTATGCACATGTACAGCCGGAGAGGAAGCCAGCATGAGCTGACTTGAACTGACATCGAGCACATAGCTGAGGGGCTCCTGAGTCATTGCGCGGCGCTGGCACGTTAACCACCTTAGCTATTATTATTGTAATATTTAATTGTAGCTTTATAAAAAAAGCATAAATATAATACATTTACAGCTATATTTTTACAGCTCCTTAAACATTTCAAGTGCAAAGTAGAGCAATTGAGATATCCTTAATAAACTAATTCTGGGTGTTACATATGTAAAGCAGTCTTTATATAATATGTGCCTTGCGTCGATAAAAGCTACACCTAAAAAGCCGGGGACAATGTTTTAAGAAAGTGACAATTTTACCGATTTACTGTTCAACTATTATACATGTATGTAGATTGTTAAATGTACACGTTTACAGCTGCGTTTGTCTCCACAAATGAATGATTAAGTAACTTAACAATGACTGATTCATAGAATAACAGACTGACCCGATTGTGAACTGATCAACACCACTGACTAGCTGTCTGTTTGAATGATTTGATGCTTGGTGCAATAATTGAATAAAAGACCGATCGATTCATTGGTTGATTGATACATTGATTGATTGGTTTATACATTAATTCTTTGGTGTTTCAAGGCGGTGTGGACTAATTTTTACGTACACACTACGACGAAATTAATCAGAAACGCCCGGAAAAATAAACACTGGCCTTTGTCTTATGACTATAAATGCTTGTCGCCGCCAAGGCCTCGGGACAGCTGAGGTAAGGAAATGACAGAGGTCAAAATCACACGCATTAACTCGATGACGGTTTCTTATTTGCTAACGATCGCATTATTTTTTGGATAGGAGCGGCAGAAATGTACCTTTTTCCGCATCATGACGCAAATGTCAGATTTTAAATCAAACTGTCGAACTGAATAAAAAAAAGACCTGTCTTAAATGTCGAGGTTGTTCATCCTGAGAAACTTGCGCAACGTTCAGAACAAGTAAAAAAAAAACTCTTTAAAGAACTGAGATGGCACTTGCCGTTTTGCCCTGTACAAAAAAAGTTATGTAAAGGCGCCTAAAATGTAAGGCATGATTTATGAGTAGAAATCCTGCAGTCGTTGTAAGTATTAGCTCCCTCACACCTGATAACGCTGGAGCGGGTAGGAACTATACTTGAAAAAAAAAACCTATAAACCCACGAATCTGTCAGTATACATTCATAGACAAAATGATATAGAACACAGTTAAAACAGAAAGAAAAATATGTAAAAAAGATTCTACGGAGCTTTGAAAGCCGATAAGTTAAATTCAGAACTGGGGATATGGCACTGACGTACAATTTGCTCGAGTAACCATGTTGTAGAAGCCCATATAGACTTGAGCAATCACCAGCGCTGAAAGCGTCAGGTAATAATTGGCTGTCATGTCAAAAACCTGTCATGTCAAAAACAAAAAACTTACCTCTCGATTGTCAGTGTGGTTTCTTATGGTGGATAGACAGCTATAGATGAAATATATTGCATCTGCG